>NC_064757.1:1081093-1183593 GCF_011397635.1 Epinephelus fuscoguttatus | reverse complement strand
ATAATATATATTTGCCTCTTCTTACATTGTTGACTGCTGCTTTCTAACTGTCCATGTTTCCAGATGGTTCTGATAATCCATGATTTCAGTTGTGGGATGATTTAACTGTAGTTTTGGGTACAGTTGCTTCTCTTGGTTTACAATTTAAATCCACCACAGACTCAGTGATGTTGTCATTGGTGATATCAACGATGGTGTTCTGGAGGATGCTTAAAACACTTAAAAATTTAAGTGTAAATGCATTGTACTGCACTGCTGAAAAACTTAAAGCTGAACTACATTAACGAACTAGGGGCTGAAAGACATTGCTTAAAAAGATGGAAGATAGATTAATAATGTCAAAAGTGGTAGCAAAAATCCAAAATGGAGTAGATCAAAAATTATTTTTTTGTTCACTGCATTTACTGAAAAAAATTAACAATGTCACCATCAGGCTTTTATGCTGAAAACACAGCTGCATCCAGCTCTACTCTGTAATGTCCTGTCACCATCTTGGGCCTTTGTTTTGAAAATCCAGTTAACACCAAAGCCACCACGGTGTGCTCTTGTGACCTGGTTGGTGAATTAACTGAGGAAGCTAAGAAATGAAAGACATTGCGAGAAAAGCTGGAACCTACAAGGCAATACTGTGAATATTTTTAGAAAAAGTCTAAAATGTAGAGAACAAACATAATCATAGCAGAAGACAGACAGACAGACACAAGGACAAAGATACAGACAAATAGGGAGAGACAGAGACACAGACAGACCAATGAACCAATCAGAAAATGCCAGGAAGTGATGGAGGTCTAATCAGTGTCACAAACACAAGTGCAGAAAATGTGTGGGAATGCTGAAAGATTTTCAGACCTTTTTTTTTTTTTTTTTTAAATGTGAGCTTGTTTGGTCCTGTTGTGTCATTTCTGACAGAGTAGTAGTAGTAGTGGTTAATATTCCAGCTTTCTGTGTATTGCAGTGCACACAAGGATGCAGTGGGGTGGCAAAATGTGATGTTAAAATAGGGCTCAGACATTGATCAAAAGCATAGATAAATTTATGACCAAATACAAGATTCAGATGTTCACTCGAGGTGCTTTGCGGCAAGTAGCAGACACACACAAGCCTGTGATGACGTGGACGGTAACAAGCACTTTAGCAATACTCCCATGGCAATGTAGCTGGTTATGCTGTTGCGTTCTTGCTCGTAGCGGCACTGTTTTCTGTACATGTTAATTCAAACATGCCTGGTTTTGGTGAACTTGCATAACTACCAGAAATGGAAATCGATTCAAAAGAGAAAGCCTATTCAAGTGGGTGGGTCAAAAAAGAGGGACTGTAAATACAGACAGGAGGGTGAAACTAAAAGTTTACTTTGATGAGGTAGTTATTCAATGCAATCAAGTGTAATGCTGTGGTTTATCAGTTAAGTGTATGGAACTACACTACAACTGGAATCTCTGCTGATAAGATACATGGTGACATACTGCCTCTCATGAATGGGTCCAACTCGGGTCCAACTTGTGATTAGTAAATTAGTGTCATATATCAGTGTCATATTTCAAAGTGGTATAACTGACTGAAAATGAATTCAGTGTGTACTTAGCATACCTGTCTGGTAGTAGGAATCAGCCACGTTGGGTTGTGGCTGTGCAGCAGCGACCGCTGCTGTAGCAGCGGGCTGTTGGTAGTACTGCTTACTGTCATAAGCTACAGCAGGAGCTGTGGATCGGACATAGGAGTAGGAGTCCTACAAAGGAAAACAGTAAAACAGAGTTGTAGGTTTAGTGGTTCAGTTCCTTGCTCTCCCCTGTCCACATGTCCAGAGTCCTTAGTAAAGACACTGAACCCCAAATTGCTCCAAATGCTCCCATCAGTGTAAGTGTGTGCTTGGATGGTTAAATGAGAGGCAAGGGTAGGAATAACAGGGCAACAGGAAATTCTGTCCATTTACCATTTATAGCCAGTGAATTACACAAAACAAAAAGTCACCATTCAATGTGATTCTGTACCACTTGTAGACTCTCTGCTGTGGAAATGTACATTTATCATGTGAGCTATAGAGTACAGGTAGTTTCGACACCACCCAAACATTTATTACCCAACCTATTTGTTCGTTATTGAGGCACAACAGGTAACGTTAGAGGACGACAGAGGAGGAATGGCTGCTGAAGGCTTTAGCTCTGGAGATTGGTGGTGTAACGTTACCTGTGAATGCTGTACCCCAATGCCCACAGAAGAGGAATACCTCTGTTGCAAGGAATGGGACTGGTTGCAGCCTTAGCTAAATGGTAAACAAACAACATGGCACCACACCGGTAAGGTAAGACAACACGTTTACACGTCGTTTTCTATATGTTCTCTGACATTTATCCTAACGATATGAGGCGGTCTTTGTGGAGAAAAAGCTTGTTTAGTGGACTAATTTTGCACTTGAAAGGATGCCCGTTCAATTACGTTTTAACAGGTCTGACGCTACGGCTGTATCTAGGCTAACGGCTAACATGCTAACTATTATTTCTATGTCACTAGTGACTTGAAACAAATTTAGGACGATAGGAGACGGGTTGAAATAAACCGAAATTCCCTTTAAATAAAGTAGCTACTGTCATAATTGACCTATGGCTAAGCCACGCCCCCCTCCACTCACTTGGACAAACTATCAACATTAAGTGACCAGCGCTACGGCAGGTGTCACAGTATACGGCATTTCACAGGAGGCAAGTGATAATTTTTGGGGACATAACGATCAGATGTCATTGAGAAGTTACCAAAAAGGCCTAAACTATGCACTGGAGGGATATATTTATCATTTTATCATTGGCGGCAGTAGCTCAGTCCATAGGGACTTGGGTTGGGAACCGGAGGGTCGCCTGTTCAAGTCCCCGTCCGGACCAAAAATATGGAGCATGGACTGGTAGCTGGAGAGGTGCGAGTTCACCTCCTGGGCACTGCCGAGGTGCCCCTGAGCAAGGCACCGAACCCCCCAACCGCTCAGAGTGCCTGTCATGGGCAGCCCACTCTGACATCTCTCCACTTAGTGCATGTATAGGTCCAGTTTCTGCATGTGTGTGTTCGGACCTGTGTGTAATTGACAACAGAGTGAAAAATTGAATTTCCCCTTGGGGATTAATAAAGTATATAAAGAAAGAAAAAGAAATTTTATTGTTGAGAAGGTCAATGAAAAGCTTAAATTACAAGCCAAAATTTACACAGCAGGGGTTAAAGCAAGAAAAAATTTTGTGCCCGAAATGCGGAGCACGGAAGATTTGTGTGCCTGAAATCTTTTCCAGAGCGGGGGCTTGGTGTTGTGGTCACAACATGAATAGAAATGTATGTGTTGCAAAGGAACGTGTTTATTATCAAAACAAACAATAAGATTATAGCTTTAGTAGTTACTTTTCAGATTAAACTTTTATAGCATAATGAGTTTATAAATAAAGATTAAACTTTCAGTGGTTACCAGACTTTTTGACTTACAGCTCCTACATCTCTTTTTTGCCTTGGTGCCAGGGCAGGAATTTCACGAGGGCCACGACCCTCGTGCCCTCCTCATTTGGCCCTGTGCCCTTGAAAAAAAATATCTGCCTTAAGGCCACAGTGGCCTTGATGCCCCGCCCGCACTGCCCCAGGTGATTTTGCGGTTTTCTCCTCTGCCTCTTTCCTGTCAATACGGCTTTGACACCTGCATCTTTTGAGAAAAAAATAAAATAATGCGATGACATTCTGGAATCTTATTGAGCAACATCAAATGAGACAATGCGTACATCACCAGTGGGGGGGTTTGATTCGAGCCTGGCATGAACCGCTCGGACGGGCCGTAACAACAGTTTGACACCAATCTATCACCGGCCAACCAGGAGACTTCATCAAATGTCCAGGCAGGGATCGGTACCAAGACCCGGTATTAAACAACCCAATGCAAGTTTAATCAACACTGTAATACTAGTAAGCTCCGCCATTATCGGCGTTACTTTTTAAAGTTTCGGTTTCATCATCATTCTGCAGCCTCTCTCCTGCTCTCAGCATGTCACCCGTCACAGCGCGCACACAAACACAGACACACAAACTCAACAGCAGAGAAGCCGCAGTGGAGATGAAGGGAATATAACTTCAAGATTACTCTTGTTGACGACAACTACGCTTGTTATTGTGAGTAAGTGCAATAAAGCCTCTGCCAGCCAAGCCAATACTTTATCAATACATGTGATCAGCATGTAGAAAGCCATATTTCAATCTGCTCTGTCCACAGTCTCTCATTCACCGCTATTATGATTTTTGATTGCGGTCGACACAAGCACATCGCACTCGTGGTGCTAACAGCAAAGTGTTAAAGACAAACTAAAATGAAAGCTGTCTGTATGTAGGCTAACACTTTATCTGAACATGTACCTGAGGCAGCTGACCTGCAGACAGTGAGTGTCCTCAGTAGAGGGTGGACAGAGAGCAGGATGAATGACTGATAATGATGTTTGTCTTCATGTTGACCTAACGTGACTTTGTTCACTCACTATTGTGATGCCAGGAGGAATATTTATATTCCAGTGAGATATTATTGGGTTTTAAATAGTGACTTTGTTGTTGTAAACGTGACTGATGCTGCCATGGACTGTATAAAACTATATCCTGTGCAACTGACCGATAAGGAAAGCATCAGGAGGTGAGGTGTGTGCATGTGTGTGTGTGTGTGTGTGTGTGTGTGTGGAGGAGAGGAGAGAGGGAGATGCCGGTAGAGAGATAGTGTGTGTTATTAGATACTGTTAATGTCACTTATTATGCTTCTGTGCATTGATAGCTCTCTTTTAGTGTGTGTCTGCATTATGTTGAGGAGGGCCATGTCTGTGTATACATATATATATATATATATATATATATATGCAAAAAAAAAAAAAGTGGATCGGTTGCTCGCTGCTAAAAATGTGGCCCATCGACATGATCTGGTTTTGAAATGTGGCCCAGTTGAAATAGTAATTGAATAGCCCTGCAGTAGTTTGTTTGTTAGCTATCTAACAACACATCAAAAATAATTATAAGCCAGTCTTGTTCAGTGAATCAGTTTATCATGTACACTCAAAAAATATTCATGCCTAATATTTAAGATTGTTTGCTTATAAATACATAAACCTGGTTGTTCTATATTTAAAACACATTGGGTTTATTAGTGCTATGAAATAAATCACATTATTACTTATTATACTAATTATTATTACTTGAGCTTGTTTTATTTATTCATTTCACAGATAGTTATACATCCTTAGTCCTTAAATTAAATTCATTATGGACATGGACTTAAAATCATTGTTTTACTGTATGGCCTCGCTGCCCTGGCTTTTGGCCTTTGTGCCCTCAAAAAAATCGACAACGTGAAAGGCCAAGTGGCCTTGCCCCTAAAATGACGAAATTCCAGGCCTGCTTGGTGCTATTTATTTTTAGAAGCTAAATCATTTAGGCTGTTTGCAAAATTGTATCACACTTGATGTGAATTAAACCAGCAGTTACGTCGAAATTCCAGGCCTGCTTGGTGCTATTTATTTTTAGAAGCTAAATCATTTAGGCTGTTTGCAAAATTGTATCACACTTGATGTGAATTAAACCAGCAGTTACGTCGAAATTTTGCCTCTGGGCAAGCATGTCATCATCGAAATGGATCATGTAATGTTGTGGTGGTGACTTTAAAACTTCAGCATAGAGGATTTTTATTGCAACTTTCGTTTCTGTCTGGTTTCTTTTACCTTACCTTCAAAATTACCGCTGGCTTACCTGTCTGTGCTCTGTGTCTCAATGTGACATGATGTGAAAGCATGCACAAGCGTCAGTGTTGATTGGCTATCACTTGTGCCGTGTAACCAGTCAGACGGGGCTGTAGGCGGGACATTGTTACAAGCCCAGTGCAGTGTAGCCTCACGTCACCAGGCGCTTTAGGTGAAGAGCCTGGTTTCTATTCCCTCTGAATTTTGTCTGGATTCTGGTTCCGGTCTAGAGAGCGGATCCGGAATTCACCAAGTAAACGTGTTCACCAAAGTAAAATCGATTTCACACAACAGACAACTGAAATATAAAAGAAAAGGTTAACTTAATGGCTTGGGACTTTTCTTGTAAATTATATTCTTTAAATTAAAAAGTTTCACCGCATTTTTATTAGCTCGGTGCTTTTATTTTGACGGAAAGGCACATCCATCGAATTCCGGATCCTGTCTCTCTCGCCCTGGTTTTGGTTGCTTAACAAAAACGGCCCCAGGCTAGTGCAGTGGGGACTGTGGGGACAGGGAGGGAGACGGCTGTATCAGGGCCAAAGGAGCGAGTTTTAAAATACATTTATTTGATCAGTTATCGATGAAAAAACGTCCGATGCCGATTATGGTAAACAGCAGGTTGTGTTTACTCATACACTGTGCGCCTAAATAATTTTCCCGGTTCGCACATATATATATTTTTAGGGGCAAATGCGAGTGAAATGCTCGCACTGTAGAGCACTTCTGCCCGTGCCGGACAGAAACTTCGCCACGCCGGAAATCCGGTGTTCTGACGATTTCTGCTGCTTTGTTGAAAATTGCTACCGCTGCATAAACCAATAGGTCTGTCTATCGATTCACGCTACTCTATCAAAAAATGCAACTTCATGGTTTTCTATCTGTATATACAATAAAGGCATAAAATAAGTGTTTTCTTTTCTCATTTGTCTAATGTACAAAAAGTGTAATGAAATTAACATTTCATGGGTAGTGTATTTTGATGGATGAAATACTTAGCATCAAATAATGCTCCCACTAATCAATCCATTCATGTAAGACTACTAATTACCTCACTGCCACTGTAGGATTAATGGCAGCATATTTAGACATACCAATTTAAAATATTTAATCAATATTTCAGGGGTAGCATATTTTGATAGTCCAATAATATCCTATCAAATAATGCTCCCGCTACTCAATGCATTGACGTAAGACTACGAATCACCTCACTGCCACTGTAGGATTAATGGCAGCATATTTAGACATACCATTTTAATATTTTTAATCAATATTTCAGGGGTAGCATATTTTGGACTTAACACGTGCAAGTCAAGTGCTTACCGATGATACAACACAGTACATGCAATTATTTAATATTTAAATTCAAAAGCAAAGCCAGAGTGCAATCTACATGCTAACTTAACTTCTGAAATAGGCCAAAAGCGCAAAGAAAATGGATTTTGAGGATGTTACTCACCGTTAACAACAGCGTGGATTGACGAGTAGCAAGAATTTATGGGCATGGAAACGAAACTTGGAAAATCGGCTCTGCGCATGCGCAGAACCACAAAGCAGCACTTCTTGACAGGTAGGGGAAATTGACAGAACACCGGCGCTGTGCCGGAGAACTTTAATCCCTGTCACAGCGTACGCTTGTGAACCACATCTCGTTGCCGTCGCCATCAAAGACAACAAGTCAAAGTGCCACTGAAGTTAAGGTTTTTGGCTCAGAATATGAGAAAAGGATAACAGCCTTTTTACCATCTTTATCAAGAGTGTCTCTCCGTTAGTTTTGTGCTACAGTATTTACACTGAACATAACGTTTGCCAACCTTTGTTATCTCTACGATTACAGATAATTTAATGAAGCTAAGTTCCAGAAGTTAACGTTAGCTTAACTAGAGCGCTGTGGACAACAGCTAACAATGATGTACGATCACCAAAGTACAAAAACTAGAACAAAATAGGCCAATGAACTCCCAGCAAACAAGGTGACATGATGAAAAACGCAGCTAGGAGCTAACATTAGGCTAACTTTAGCTAACATTAGCTAGAGATGTTAAAGATAACTTTATATTTCTTTCCAGCAAAGTGACAATATGTTGCCTCAAACACAATGTTGACGTACCTTAAAGCAGATGTAGACATCATTGTTAACCTTATTCACGTTGAGCGGATGTTGTGGTCTAACGTTACCACACAACTTTATCCAAAGGAGACACTTTTCTCAGTTGAAATGTGGTTTAAAGGGTAAAAAATACACCCCGTCAACCGGCTTCTCAGAATACCTTGTATCGGAGTTGCATGTACCCCATGCACACCCTTTGCTCATTTTTAAACTTCAAATCTCTGAAAAAGCTCATAAAACTGAACAAAACTGACTTTCTGTAATGCATTTCAGTGAACGTCCAGGCAGAGAATGTCCAAGTGTATGGGACTGGCTATACGCACTGTGATTGGCTCATAGCGTTTGAGGGCGGGACTTAGCCATAGGCAGGATCCAAAACTAACACTCGCCACTCGCCAATTACGGGTAGGTTTTGTCTCTGGCTGATAAATTTTTAAGACCACTCGCCACTCTGATGAGTTTTTTTTTTTTACCAGCGAAAAAATCATTTTTTGTTACTGGAGAACGATGCTGGTATCGGCTGGTTTCCTGGCAGAATAATGTGTATTTCAGGCAGAGACGATCTTTGGTCACTTAAGTGCGTCAGTCATGACGTTAACACACCGCGCCGAGGTGGATAGCTGTTGTAAGGCTCGTTGGCGAGGCGCAGCTGTGAGGCTAGCGGAGCGTTAGCCGCGGCATGACCGGAGGGAGGCACAGCTAGTTAGCCTCCGCTAGCTTCCAAACTAGCCCCAGCTCTCCGTTTGGATCCAACCAGAGAGTAGACGAGAGCAGGCGGCCACAGCGGTGACAAAAAGCTGCGGTGAAGTCGGACAGTTTCCCGACAGTTTCCAGCAGCCTTCAGTCCGTACAGGAAGTCACAGACACACAAACATCCTGTCTGGAATGATGTCAATTCATTAAAAAAGTGATCAGGCCCGTATGTCAGTTTGTTTTCAGTCTCCAGTTGATTTAATTATGATAGATTAATTTATTAAAATGCTTTACAGGTGATCTGTAGTTTATGTTAATGGTTTATCCTCCATTTGATATGAATTCTCCTGTAAATCAGCATCATATCAGTTTGACCTGTCCCCTCAACTACACCGGCTAAATAAACTATGTTTGACTATAAGGTTCATATTTTCAGAGGAAAAAAAATACAAGACAACAGCTTTCATTAAAGATCAGTCAGATACAGTCAGGGCTTCACATCTGTACACGTTATTTTAAGAATGCTCACATCCCACTGACCACAAGTCTCTGTGTTGCTAAATACTTCAATAATTAAAACAGTCCAATATTAATATACGGTAGACTCTATATGGTTTATGATGAATGTATTCAGTCTCTGACAACTGACCTTCACCATCAGTCACACAACATGTTTTCTGTTCACAGAATAAACCTTCAAATCAGACAAATACAATCTTAATCTCAAAAATTCAACAAAAATGAAAAGTTTATCTAAAACGTCATCTTGTTGAGTCGACATCTAAACCAGTCAGCTGTTACATCAGGTGAGAGCCAGGCGCTGCAGTCGGTGGAGAGCAACTGCAGCGTCTGGCTCTAAAAACTGCGGCCGCCTCGCTCTCGCAGTTTTATTGCCGTCCACTTTTGTAATATGTCAGAGCAAGTCATGATGAAGTTGGACACAAAATCAGCATGCATTGTGCGCCGATCGCCGGTGATCGAATCTGCGCAGGCCTGGCTCATCTCGAACAAACCTATTGTTAATGTACCTCCATGCTCTGAACCCCCATAGAAGAAGTAAGAAAAAGTATCATGTGGCGATGCTGGCCAGGTATTGCGGAGCCTCCAGCAAAAAAACTAAAGCAAAAGAACCTGCTGAGGCTGAGATTTTACTGACCGACGACCAAGAGACAGAGGTTAATGCTGCTGCTGCTGCTCCCGCCGCTGCCACCCCCCAGTCTCATCCACCAGAAGCATTAAGTGACTTCACTTTTTTCCCTTTAAATTATTAATTATTTGGTTGGCTGGTAAAATATCTGCCTGGCTGGTAAAAAATTTCACTTACCAGCCAGCCTGGCTGCTAAGTGAAAAAGTTAGTTTTGGACCCTGGCCATAGGTCAATTAAGTTAAATAAATAACTGTTATAATAAAGTTAAATAAAATACTGTTATAGTTAAGTTCAATTATGTATTATTATAATTAGATAAATCAAAGCAGAACCTCTGGTTCTTTTATTCTGAAGCACCCCGGCTCGCCTCGGACCGTAAGTGTTGACATTTTTGCTGTGAACTTGAAGCTTGCGATTAGTTAGATGTTAGCAATTAGCACAAGTGTTGCCACTGCGCCTTTAAACTTGAGGATTTATTCACTGTGAGCTGGAAAAACACAACCAGCTCCCCAGTTCATATGTTAATAGTGGCACTGGTGCTCCATGGTCACTAAAAGTGACTAAATATTGTTGTTATTATGATATTTGTTTGTTTCTGATATTTGTTTGTTGTAAAATGTTGAATTCTCTTGTACTTTGTATTTTATTCTGTATTCTACTCTGTAAGGCGACCTTGAGTGTCATGAAAGGCGCCCAGAAATAAAATGTATTATTATTATTATTATTATTATTATTATTAAATTCAAGGTCTTGAATCCTGCAGGCACAAAGTCACGCTTCCTCTGCTCACTCTATCATTAATCTCATTTAATTAAAAAGTTACCGTGGCGCCATTAAATGTGGCAATTTATTTACTGTGAGCTGGACATAAACAAACACAAACTCTTTACTCCATATCAATAATATTCATAAGTAGCGGCTGATCTCCATGGTCGCAAAAACAGTAACTTTTTGGAGCCCTGCAGATGAGAAATACACCTCCCCTGCTATTGCTCAGGAAAAAGTGATCTGGATAGGCGAAGATGTGTGTGACGTGTCATGTTTGAGAGTCTCTTGTTGTGTGTTTGTCTGTGAGGGAGAGAGCCACAGGAGAGAGCGAGAGAACCTAAAGAGTCTCATGCCAGTGACTGACCGACTTGACCATTTATCATTTATACTGTATGCTCGCAAAATAAATATAAATTTGTATTTAAATATAAAGTGATAGGGTTGGGCTGACATTTTATTTTGTATATTTTCTCCAGTTTCTGCTGTATCCTGGGGAGGCAGATTTATTAATTGTCTTTTTGTTTGGTTCTTTATTTCATTCAGAGTTAGTACTTGTTGGCAAGACAGTTATTTTGTTTGGCCTTGGTTCACCCTGAGTTTTATTGCTTCAGTTTATTGTTACTTTAACAGGGGTGATAGTAAAAAAAAAAAAAAAAAAATCCTAAGCCTGAAATTTTTTTTCAGGTTGAGCCACGAGAAATGGGTCATCGTCATCTCATTCAGGCCGTGATAGGACTTTCTTGCCGCTTGTTGTAAACATCAATTTACGTGAGCACAATGTGCAGAAACACGCACCGGTTCCCTTAATTTTTTGCACCAGCTCTCAAAAGCCTTTCCGTCTATGCATCTCTCTTCTACCCACACCCAACGCCATTTACACAAACAACGCACATAAGGTAGGTTAACGGTAAAGACGGATCTGCCTTTCTTTACCAGCTTAAAGCAATACAATGTAGGATTGCTCTTTTTACCTCAAGGGGTCCCCCTACAGACAAAAACGATATTGTCTGTTACAAGTGTCGCAAAAATCTTTCTGCGCGTGCATTTGTTGACAAGCCAACAAGTTGGCCATGTAATGCGCGATCATCGTGTCTTCAGAACAGGTAAAGTAGCCTTATAGCATTTTGTACATACATGATTAGGCCGAAACTCAGAAAAGAGTTGCTCTCTGCATGTCACGGCTGACCACCTCCTCCTCCTTGCAGTGCACGCAGGCACACACACACACACACACACACACACACACACACACACACACACACACACACACACACAGACACACAAACTCAGAGTGAAGTCAGATAGACAACAGCAAAGAGGCCGCGGTGCAGATGAAGGGAATATAACTTCAAGTTTACTCTAGTTGACAACAGCTACACTTGTTACTGTAAGTAAGTGCGATAAAACTTCTGCCAGCCAAGCCAGTACTTTATCAATACATGTGATCAGCATGTAGAAAGCCATATTTCAATCTGCTCTGTCCGCAGTCTCTCATTCACCGCTATTATAATTTACGATACAAGCACATCGTGCTCACCACAAAGACAAAACTAAAATGAAAGCTGTCTGCATGTAGGCTAACACTTCATCTTAAAATGTACCTGAGGCAGCCGACCTGTAGACAGTGAGTCTCCTAAGTAGAGGGGGGACAGCAGTTACAGCGCCAGGTCACCATCAGTTGGGCATCCCTCCTCCTCTTTCAGCTCTTGGCAGCTTGTGAAAGCCAGGCCAATATTAATCCTTGTTCAAGCTCTTGTTTTATCACTCTCCCGTTTACTTTTCTTTGTCTCCTTGGACAACTCCTTCACCTTCTTGCTTATCTTTGTCGCTTCAACCATGACAACCACGTCTAACTTAGTTCACCTTGGGTCAGCTACACCACTCTAAAGAGAGGAGGGGATATGACGAGGAGGGGGATATGAGGTATGCCATAAAGTCTTTTTTCCGTCTGGGTTCCTACCCGAATCCCATAACTGCATTGTGCCAGTGCAAGTGAAACAGATGCTCTCAAGCAATGACGGAGGTGTCATCCAACCTATTGTGAGCTGATGTACCATCACAAGGATCTTGGATATATATTTTTAAACATTTAAACATTTATTTAACAAGAATATTTACGAACCAAAATAAATAAAGACCTTATAAATACAAAAAAATAGACTGTCAGTCTCTCACTCTCAGGTGTGCAGTTAAGTTGGTCGTATTCGCTCTTTTTGTTGAGATGGTTTTAGAACAAACCTGGCATACCGGCTCGTCCAAATTACTGGGCTCCCCTCACAGGGGCCGTGGCATTTGGTTTAGGAACAAGTTCCCTGTCTTTCTCTTACGCTCAACTCTCTGTTTTCTTCTCCGCCTCGTCTCCCCTCACAACGATTGCACTGTGTGTGTGTGTGTAGACCATTGCCCCGCCTCCCCCACAGAGACAAAGACACTCGAAGACAAGAGCTTTTCCCTCCGTTCGCAAACATTTTTTTCCATCACATGTGACATATGTTGCACTGTACAGCCCTGGCAAGACACTGAACTCTTAATTCCTCTTGATGGCTGTTCCATCAGTGTGTGAGTGCATGTGAATGGTTACTGAGTAGCAGGTGGCTAACTGTATGGTGTCACACCCGTGGTGTGAATGGGTGAATGTGACATGTAGTTTTAAAGCGCTTTGTGTGGTCAGAAGACTAGAAAGGCACTGCACAAGTGCAAGTCCATTTACCAAGTCTATTACTAGCATCTGAATGTTCAGACCAGGTTTCGTTTGATTCAAAAAAAGAATCCCGCGTTCAAAGAACCCAGGATTTCAGCTTGCAGCTATATTGGGTTATCTGTGATGCTATATAAGCAATTCAAATACACTGCATTTTCTTCCAAACTAATCTGGTTGAGGATGTCTGGATTTGGTGTAGTTATAAGGCACATGGGGCAAAGTTGTAGGCTGCCGTGTACAGCTCTTTGTAGGAGTGTGCATTCAGTCACACATCAGATTTATGGCTTTTGATGACAACAAGCTCACTCTGGCCCTCATTATCTATCATAGTGGTAAAACTTTTTGCTGTGCTGGCTGCCTGCCCAATAAAAAACACCCTGCTTGCAGGCCTATGATCAATTCATTTTTAGAAATTTGGAATTTCATATTTTAGAAAAAACAGAATAGGGGTTTTAGTATGAAAACACATTTTTCCATACTCTTTTTTTCCAAACCTAAAAATTACTCAACTCAAATTCCAAACTTTGCTATACTACATAGAAACTCTTTATACAAACCTACATCAGGTACCAAATGTGTAGCTTTTATTACAAAATACACTTACTGCCCACTAATAGATAGTGAATGAAGCAAAAGGAAACAGTGGAAAAATGTTTGCAAATACTTAACAGAATTACCTTTCTACTTGCCTAATAAAAACTATTCTCAAACAGAGATAATTAAGTGAATTACAAAATAAATCAAGTTCAATCTTAAAATTGACTTTGAAATTCTATACTTAGGTATGGAATTAATTGGTGGATTAATATATTCATGTATACATTCATTTGTATATTATTTTATTTCTATTGCTTAATTAAATATCAAATAATTAACTGTTTGAATGGTGTATAGATATAACCTGTGGTCACTGCAGATTATGACGGCAGAACATCTGGTCCCATCCCAAAACCTCAGAAATAAACATGTAAATCCAGTGCAACTACCAAGAATCAAAATGACAAAAACTAGATGTTAATACTTTATGTAATTTGTGTAGATGCCTTGAGGGGGAAAAAAAGTTGTAGTGTACCTGGTAGTTTTGTGAGGTGACCGGTGGTGGTGGTGGAGGGACTTCAGGCTGGCGCTGAGGGTAGCCGTAGTCCGTGGCAGCGTGGGTTGGCTGGTATCCTCCATAAGCTGCAGCAGTAGCAGCTGCTACAGCGACAGGGGCAGGCCTAGCTACGGCAACTGTGGCTGCAGTGGGAGCATAGGCTGCCGCCACAGTGTGTGCTGCCACAGGTGCTTGATGAACTGTGTAACTTGCCACCGTGGTGGGATGTGTGTATGCTACCCCGGCAGCTGGCTGCTGACTGGTAGGGCAACACAAAAGAGAAATGTTAAAGGTTAGCTGGCCATTTGCAACTTGTTGCTATTGCAGAAGTAGTTTTAATTCACATGTTGAAAGCATCACCTCTACAACAGAGAGCAGAGAGGGGTATATCATACATGATCAGGGTATGTCATACCTTTACTTTGTGAAAGCAACTATGGGAGGGAGGAGACTCCCACTGTGCAATCAATAGCCAGAGTATCATGACCTTAAATTAATAGACTGGGCTTTTATTAGCTTTAATTATTAGCTCTCTCTCTGAGATGTATCATTTAAAGTGTATCAATCAAAAGATCACTGACAGAAAAATGATGGCTTAAATGTAAGAATGATAATTTCAGAGATGTACCTTTGATTGAAATTTTACAGACTGCTGTGTAGACTGGAAAAAAAAAGACTAGAAAAGGCATTTCCTGTGGAAAAAAAGCTTGAAAAAAGGTAAAAAGAATTGAAATGCATTGCTGAAAATAATATCAAATGTAATGCCTCAAAAACTGTATAGCTCAAATGCATTGCATGCACTGCACTGCTCAAAAACTTATAAGCTGGAACGTAAAACTAGCAGATGAATTGCATTACTGAAAGACCTCAGAGCTAAAAAACAATGCTAAAGGAGCTGAAAGCCAAACTGCAATACTGCCGAAGATGGAAGATGACATGAAATGCCTGAAAAGGCAAAGGGAAGAAATGTTTTCAGCATTTCCCATACATAGGGTGTTCTTGACTGGCCTGCCAATGTAAATTTAAACTCTCCCAGGTACATAAAATCCAAATCATTTTTAATTAATTAATTTTATTTTTAATCAAGACAAGCATTGGTCATTTCATAATTCATACAGACCAGAGGACCTTCAGTGGGGAAAAAAAACACAAGGTGCATTCCCTCAATGGTAAAGCACCATTATCACTGACATGAGCAAATACAGCATTTGCTGTCACAGCACTGAAAGACAAAAGGAATGTCTGTAGTAATATCCTACATGTTCCTGAATTCTGGTGTAACCAGTGGTCCCTGGGGACCTCCCTGCCACCCTTTACCAGGAAGCTGGTGCACTGAGCTTTAAGCCTCGTAGCACAGTTCAGTTCCGTACATGTTTTTTTCTGTTTTAGGGCTGCTGTGTTGTGCTATGGCGTATTCAAGTGCTGGAATTTGTTATTTACGTGACAACGCCTAAATACAACACAGGCTCTGCTCCATTAGTGCCCCACTCAGTTATAATTGTCCCGGAGTCGGGTCGGCATCAGTCAGGAAAATGCAGCCCGAGCCGTGCTCTAGTCTGCTCGTGTGTGTGTGTGTGTGTCAGAGGACAATTGTAAACGGCAGTGCACCGCTGCTAGTTGCATATAGGGGAAACACTGCTCTTTTTGGTATGAGTTCTTCTGGGTCATTGTGTACAGTTGCGTCGCTTTCAGGACTCTCTATACTCTCACTCTCGCCGGCTCTAGCACACCTGTGGTATGCAGCGGTGAAATGGGTCCCTGCTTAAACACTTTCCCGCTGTGCACGGTATACCACACAGCCCTAGTTTCCATTGTAAAAAGTTGAGAATGGAGAACCATTCCCTACCATACCATACCATACCATACCACAGATGCGATACTAAAAAGGTGAAGCTGTGAACACTGCAGTCCATTAGCGGACAATCACTCTTGCACAGGGCTAAGTTGTGGCTGGTTCTAAAGCTTATGTAACCACTGTTCATACTGTGGCAAGTTCATACATTAGAACAGAATAGAACAGAAAGAACTTTAATCATCCCAAAGCAAATTCAGCTGTCCAGCAGCTCACAAAAGACAAAAAACAAAATAAAATACATTAAAATAAGTGGATAAATAGAGATTAACTTGAAAGAGAACTGTCCATTACACTGTCCATTACACTGTCCAGTCCAGTTGTGAAAATTTGTCAGTGTGTGTGTGACTGGATTCAGGACGTATTAAACAGTCTTATTGCCATAGGGACGAAGGATCTTCTGAAATGCTCTGTTCTGCAACGCATTGAGATGAGCCGACTCCTGCTGCTGCTCCTCTGCCACTCCAGGGTGCTGTGGAGAGGGTGTCTGCTATTGTCCATTATAGCTTTCAGTTTGTTCAGTGCGCCCCTCTCCACCACAGTTCTTAGTGGGTCCAGTCCAAGCACTGAGCCAGCTTTTTTAACCAGCCTGTCCAAACGCTTGATGCACATTAATAATGCAATAAATACCCAAAAAAACACTATTCAATGCAACTATCTGCAATCAGCACATAAATGTATCTCTATATCGACTGTCCCGTCACATCTGATGTCAGATCAAAGGGGATTGGCACCATTTGGCAACTTGATTTGATTAACACAGCTGCAAACTAATGAGTTCACATCCCTCTCAGCCAACCACAAACAGCCACAGCATCAGATAGGGAGTATATATTCAGCATCTGTCATCTTAGAAAAGTCAAAAGAAAAGAAACAGAGTGAGACTGCGAGAGAGAAAGAGAGAGCGTACGCGCGAGAGAGAAACGCAACATTGATTTACAATTGTGGTGACCTCCTCCCAGGCCACCTTTGCATCATCAGCCCGTAGAGGTCTGCTCACAGTTCCGTATATTCAGACACTGTGAGCTTGGACCTCCCAGACCAAAGCATCAGTTTCCTCCTGGGAGAAGTTTGGCCGTCTGACGCTGCTGCTCTCTTCTGCCACGGCGAATTGAGTAAACTCTCATTACACCTTCACGTGGCACATTTAAGGGCAAGGAGAGGGGCTCATTTGATTGGTGTGATGTGTGTAAAACCCACTCCACGCCTTCTCTCCTCCCTCTTTCCGACTTACGCAGGTAGGAGGGACGGAGGTGGGAAAAAGGAGTAGCTGCGCCAGCATGCACGGTGTGCCAAACTTGCAAAATCCACCTGGCCATACCCAGTTGGCGAAGCACAGGTGCACTGCGCCCCCGCCTCACCCAGTATGCGAAACTAGAGCCCTATATGTGTTTTTTTCCAGGGGGATGCAGCTAGTCATCTCCGAAGACTACCTGTCAATAGGGATAGGGAAATCAGATTTCCAGGATACTGCAATGCCCTTTTTGGACACACAAAGAGCAATTTCCATGAATTCAAGTTGCGCATTATTTAGAGAACCACGGATACTTCAAAAGTTCCCCAAAAGACAAAGTTCAGGGTCCAGTGGAATGTTAGCTCCTGTGATCCTGGTTAAAATGGAGCAGATGTCATGCCAGAAAGGCTTCACTTTTGTACACAGCCAGGTACAGTGCAAAAAGGAACCAACTTAAATAGTACATCTGAAGCACATTTCTGATAGGTTAGATTTAAATGAATGTATTTTTTCTGGGGTAATGTATAATTGGTGCAGAATATTATAATTAATCAATCTATATTGGGCATTAACAGTGGCTGATAGTCTATTCCAACATAGATCTGTCCAAAGTTGTTCGTCAATTGTAATATTAAGATCTGATTCCCATTTCGTTCTGGATTTATGCAGACCTGGTTTGGAGCCTTCATTCAGGCCCTTCCACCTATGTAAATCATCTTCAATCTTACTGAGCAATGGGAGATATTTCAGTTTGTACAGGTTTTTAAGGTTGTTGTCGACAATTATTCCAAGATATTTTATACCATTCGAAGGCCATTTAAATGGGCTAGCACACTGGAGTTCAGAATGATCAAAGTTCATAAGTGGAATAATTTCACTTTTATCCAAGTTCACTTTATAACCTGCAATACTACCATAGGTATTTAATATAGTTTGTAATTTGGAAAGGGAATTGCCAGGGTCTTTAAATACAAAATAACATCATCCGCCAAAAGATTAATTTTATGAACTGTCTGGCCCACCTGAGAGCCCTTTATGCCAGGATCCTGTCTAATTGCTTCAGCTAAAGGCTCAATTGCTAAGACGAAATGTGCTGGAGACAAAGAGCATCCCTGTCAACTCGATCTACTTAAAAGGGAATGAAATCTGTCCATTGGTGCTAATTTTTGCCCGGGGTTTATGGTAGAGAATTTAAACCCAATTAATAAATGATGGGCGATGATATTATTACTTTTTATATTAAATAGAAGTAATGGAATACAATTGTTCTAAATATGAAATTTAATTTGGGGAATCATGAAAGTCAAGTAAACTACATGAAGTGTCAAGTTGTGTAACCACCATTTAAGAGGCTGTTTTGTTAATATTGTAAAGAAGGCCATGTGACAGGAAATGGTATTACAGAGAAGGATCCCTGATGATCACAACTGGTGCATGACAAGGTTAGAATCTCTTAAAATTACGAATAAATTGACGTTTTAAGACTCTGGTCAGGTTTGGAAAGTTTACATGTCAAATGGTATGACACTAGAAAAACATTAATAAATCATCATAAAAAATGAATATTTACTTTAAAAATTATGTTTGAAATATTGAGACTAAGGCCATGTGCTTACACAGGTGTCCATAGTAATGCCTGTCAAATTTGATTTTAAAATTAAATGTCAAATGGTGTAACCGGTTATAACATTTGACTCCTATTAAAAGCCTTTCTGTTATAGGCCAATTATGTCAAATATCAGCAGTTTATGATGGTAATCTGTTAGATATCAGTAGTTTGTGGTGCTAATTAAAGATGTGTTATTAAAAAAAACTACTTTTGAACTTGTACAGTAGCTTTAAAGTACCTAAAAATCCAATAATTCATTTAAAGTAGAAATGTTACTCAAACATTAAAATTTCTGTCTGTAAAATACAATTTACATTTCTGCTATTTCATTACAATATATAATACATTTATAGAAAACTAAAGTAATCAAACTAAATAATTAAAATCAATTTTCCCCATTAGATGGCACTTTCTAACCAGGAAAAAGTGGCTCGTCATAGAGTGCTAATGCTAATGAATTCTAATGCAGCAGCAAGGGCCAATTAAGTCCTTACGAGTTGTTGTCGTCGTCGTCGGGTGACTTTTTCTCTTATCAGAATTTAAAATACAAAACATAAAACATGAGTTGCATTTTAAAATTAAATGACTGTTGTTAGCAAAGAATTGTTGATGTTCCTTTTTCTGAACTTTCGCTCTCATTAAATTTTTATTAACCGTATTCACAATAGCAGACAAGTTCACCCTTACGAGTTGTTGTCAGGTGTCACTTTTTTTCAGAACTAAAGATACAAAACATGAGTTAAATTTTAAAATGAAACATGATTGTAAAATGTTTTTTTCAGCAAAGAATTTACAGTACAAGAAATGAGCTCACTGTTGTCAGATGTTCTTTTTTTCTGAAACTGAAAATAAAACTGAAATAATAAAAAAAAAAACTCCAAAATAAAAAAAAGTTCATTACAACCTTGTTGACTGTCATATTTCATTTTTAGTGTCAATTTCTTCAACAAACATGGTGTTTGACTGTAGAAGGAACATGGTCAGACAGTGTATCATTTTTTATGAAAAATACCAGTTACACCAATTAACACAACCCAGTGTCATTTGGTGTAACTGGTATTTTTTCATTAAAAATATGATTATATACATGAAAATAAATGTGGAGTAAAATGTGGAATAAATGTAATCTACTTTTGTAGTGCAACACTGTTTTTTTTTTTTAACAAATTTTGCATAATTTGTCAAGCATTATTTAGAAAAAAGCAGTGTTTTTGGGAAATGTCCTGCTCAATATTGCCAAAATGCATTAAAATTAAAATACAGAAATACTACAAAAATCTTATTGCTATCCTAATGCTTTTAAAATAAAGTTTTTTTTATAAGTACACTTAAATCTACTGTAGGTGGATAAAATATTTAATATTTATCATTCTTTTGTGGTTACACCATTTGACATTTTCAGGAGCATTCAGTCTTACTTTCGATAAAAAAAATGGTGCAAATGTCATTTCAAATGACATAAAACCAACATAAATACAGAATGTACATTTTAACAAATCTGATGCATGCTTTTAAAACTATTTTTGAAGATATTTCTGAATTGCTCATCTTGCCAACCCTTATTTGTCACTGACCCATTTAACAATGAAAATGGCCGATATGAAGAGCATTTTAATGGGTCTCTATTTATTCATTTATTTATTTATTTTTTTAATAAATTACAGTAATTATGGCAGCAGAGAATAAGTCGGGGAGTGTTTGAGTCTTAGACGCTACGTTAATGACGTCCATAAGAAGCAGGAGGAGTAAATCCCAGGAGGAAACCCATCCTCTCCTGGCGATTTATTTGCTTGTAATGAGCGCAGGGCCTTCTCAGTTTCTTTTTGTGTACAGGGCAGATTGAGACTATTTTGTTCTTCTTGGCCAAGTTTGGTCAGTTCAACCATGGACAAAAACTCATCAATCTTACTCAGGTTTTCTGGTGGTTCTGATGTATATAAGTATGTATAGTACTGTTTGAATGTATCATTAATTTCTGTTGGGTTATATGATACAGAGCCTGTTTCAGTTTGAATCGAATTAATTGTTCTAGAGCTTTCTTCTTTTCTTAGTTGCCTAGAATACCTAACATACGTAGAATACCTAATATTTTTACTTGTAGGCTAGATTTGTTTATTTGCTACAGTGATTTGTTTTCGAGAGAGCTGTACGGTGCAAGCATTTTACTGCATTTGTGACTAAAAATAGTGTTGTGCAAGAAAAAAAAAATCATTCAGGAGAACGCTGTGTGAGTACAGATTTCAACCAGCAGCAGGCGAATCCTGTCGGTTGTGGGTTGAACGGGGGTCACAGACAGTAATACGTATTCCTGTCAAATACGACGGCCATAGTGCTCCGCGGCGCAAGTACGGCTTACTGGCGACGGAGAAGCCTGGCTCCAGGTCCAATATTTTCCTCTTCGTTGGCGTCATGACTGTCCAGAAGTACCTGAACAGCTGAGCCGTGGCGGTACACAGGTATGTGACGTGTCAGAGGGGAAACGAGCCGTTCACATTTCTCTTTGTGGCAGGTAACGGTCCACAAACCTGAGCGCACTTTAGGGATTGTTCTTTACTTATGAAGGGACTGTTCTTTACTTGTCAGGGGAGGAGGAAGAGGGTGGCTGGTTGATTTTTATTTTATTTATTTATTTTATTTTGATCCCCCCTGTGTTAATCACTTATTGATGCTGTTTTTGAAGTATGAATAAGTCAGTAAGTAATTTATTCCATTGAAATATCATTGATGTATTATAGAAAAGTGATTTATGTGTTTATAAATGACAAAAGGCACATCTGCCTAATTTTTGCTGTGGTATTGTGATACTACTCAGAACCGTGATACTTTCACTGGTATTGTATCGTGGGTCCCAATTTTGGTACTGTGACAACACTATTATTTTATGTATTTTCCATTTCAAGTTGTACAAAGTAAAATGTTTTGTTGCATAATGAGAAAATAAAGCAATTTATGTTCTTGATTTGTTTTTTTCTTCCTAAAAAAGTATCGATAAGAGTACCATTAAAATACCAGATCGATAAGCAGTACCATGAAGAATAGTAGTAGCGTTAAAATCTTAACGATACCCATCCCTACTAACAAATGGTGTACTGCCTTAAATTTTGATTGTTGAAACTCCTTTTCCAGTTTCAAAATGTCTGTTTCCAATTCTTCTATTTCTGCCATGTATTTCTTTTTAATACCTTTAGTATAAGATATTATTTGTCCCCTTAAAAAGGCTTTAAGTGTGTCCCATAATATAAAACTATTGGGAGAGGAGGCACAGTTAGTCTCACAGAACAACCTAATCTGATCTCTTATGAATTTGCAGAAGATTTTACCAGCACCCTGTGATTTTATTGTGGACAATTTTAACAACAAACTCAAGTCAACGCTGGACTCAGTGGCTCCACTTTTAATCAAAACAATTAGAACAAAACCTAAACCCCCATGGAGAAATCAGGAAATCAAACAACTGAAAAGATACTGCAGGAGTGCTGAGAGAAGATGGAGAAAATCAAACCTAACAGTCCACTACAAAATATTACGTCAACATCTCAAAACCTACAATAACGCAGTCAAACAGGCAAGAATTTCCCACTTCAAAAAACTAATCTCTGACAATAAAACAATCCCAAATTCCTCTTCTCCACAATAGATATTTTACAAGCAGTAATTTTAACAGATCACCTAAGACAACAACCAATGCCCTTTGTGAGGACTTTGCAGACCACTTCAGAAGTAAAATCAATGACATCAGATCCAGTCTTTTATGGCAACAGATTTTAACTGTCGACATACCTGGATCATTGCTTTTACCTGAGGAAACACTGGAGAGTTTTGCCCTGGTTGATGCGAGGACATTTGGTCGAGTTTTCTCCCAAGTAAAGCCCACAACCTGCCTTTTAGACCCAAGTCCCACACCATTTTTTAAAACATTTTATGGATTCTTTGAGGAACAGCTACTGTACACGGTGAATTGCTCTCTTCAGACAGGTGTCTTCCCGGCCTCCTTGAAAATGGCGGTGGTGAAGCCCGTTCTGAAGAAGAGCAATTTAGACCCCAACATTTTTAATAATTATTGACCTGTATCCAACTTACCATTTTTAAGCAAAGTTTTAGAAAAACTGGTTTTTAACCAAGTAAATGATTTTTTTAAAATACAAATAACACTTTAGAGAAATATCAGTCTGGTTTTAGGATGAACCACAGTACCGAAACAGCCCTTTTAAAGATTTTAAACGACATCAGGTGCAATTTAGATAACCATAAACTCACAGTCTTGGTACTACTGGATCTAACTGCCGCCTTCGATACAGTGGACCATCACATTTTATTAAATAGACTGAGGCACCTGGTCGGCCTCTCTAGTGCTGTTTTTAACTGGTTCGTCTCTTACCTTACTGATCAACACTTCTTTGTAAGTATGGATACATGTTCCTCAGGAACCCATGATATAAAGTGTGGGGTCCCCCAGGGGTCAATTTTAGGTCCAACTCTTTTTAATCTCTACATGCTTCCTCTGGGGAATGTCATCAGGAGGCATTGCATCAGCTTTCATAGTTATGCTGATGATACGCAACTGTACATTGCCGTGTCTCCTGATGACACAGGGCCAATTGATGCCCTTTTTAACTGCATTTTAGATATAAAGTCATGGATGGCAGCGAATTTCCTGCAGTTCAACCAGGACAAAACAGAGGTTTTAGTCATTGGTCCTGAAGGCCAGAGAGAGAAACTTTTACCAAAACTACAGGATTTTGAACCAACACAATCTATAAAAAATCTGGGTGTGATTTTTGACTCTGAGCTCTGTTTTATTCCACATATTAAAAACATAACAAAGGCAGATTTCTACCACCTTAAGAATATAGCCAGAGTCCACCCGTTTCTCAGGCCAGCACGGAGGTGCTGATGCATGCTTTTATCTCCTGTAGGTTAGATTAATGTAATGCCCTGCTCTCTGGTCTTCCCAAAAAGAGTATCTCAAATCTACAATTATTACAGAATTCAGCTGCATGAGTGCTGACGAGGACCAGAGGGCGGGAGCACATTACACCAGTTTTAAAATTGCTGCATTGGCTCCCCGTGCGCTTCAGGATCGATTTTAAGGTTCTTTTATTAGTTTTTAAATGTCTTAATGGTCTTGGGCCTTCTTATTTATCTGACCTGCTTTTACCATATCAACTCTCGCGGACCCTGAGGTCCTCCGGCACCAGCCTTTTAACCATACCACAAGTCAGGACTAAAACACACAGGGAGGTGGCATTTAATTATTATGGCCCCCGATTGTGGAACAGCCTGCCGGAGAGCATCAGAGCTGCAGAGACTGTTGATGTTTTTAAAAAGAGGCTCAAGACTCATCTTTTTAATCAGGCTTTTAACTGATCTCTTTATTTACCTATTTTAAATTCCTCTTATAACCCATTTATCCATCTATTATCTATTTTTTATTTATTTTTTATATTCTTACCCTTCCTCTTTTTACGTTATCTCATTTAACCTTTATCTTTTGTTATTTTAGTTAGCCTATAGGTTTTAGTTTTGATGCATTTTATGTCTCTGTTTTAGATCATTCTTACCTAGCTACTAACTCAATTTTATGAGCTAAATAGCTTTTTGTTTATTTGGTTATTTTTATACCTTTTATCCTATCTTACTGTTTTAGTCCCTCAGCTTTTAGCTCCAGTGTTTCCTCATGGGGGCCTACCACACTGAGAGTTGTTCCTGGTCTCCTGATGGGGGTGCCGTCGGGAGACCGCTCTGACCTGGGTGGCTGTAGGGCACTGCACCTCGGTGTGGGGCCTCATGTCTGCCTCTCTGTGTCTCTATGGCGACGCTCCCTGTGGCCGTGGACCACGGGCCCTCTCAGTGTGGACAGCCCCCAGAGGTGGCTTTTTCCTTGCCTCGGGTCTCGGTGCTAGGCCATGTCTCTTTAGTGATAGCTTGTGTGTGTGTGTGTGTGTGTGTGTGTGTGTGTGTGTGTGTGTGTGCGCGCGCGCGCATATATGTTTATTTACGTATCTCTATGTGGGGTGGGAGGGTTGGGTTTTCTATTTTCTTTTTGTTTTCTGTTTTGGATCTTTGTTGTTTTTAACCTCTGTGAGGCACTTTGTGTTACTGTTGTGTGAAAAGTGCCATATAAATAAAGTTGATTTGATTTGATTTGAAGTCTGGTTTTTGAAGGAGGGTGGGATTGAGATGCCATCTATACAAATTAGTGGCATTTTCTGGCATATAAATGGACAGGGACAAAGGTGAATGATCTGACAGTGTTCTAGATAAGTACTCAGATTCTACCGCTCTGTGAATCAACCGTGTTGACAATAGAAAAAGATCAATCTGAGTAAAGGAGTTGTGGTGACCAGAATAAAAGGAATAATCATGCATTTGTCTCCACACATCTGTTAAGTTTAATTCTTTCATGAAGTCTAAAGTGATTTTGGCTCCTTTGCTTTGTATCAACAATGGTTTCTCCAATTGTCACAGGGGCGTTCTTATTTATTAAGACAGCCACTCCCCTGGCTTTAGAGTTAAAGGATGATGATATTACCTGTCCATCCCAGTCCCTCCTCAATTTCTTATGCTCCAACAGTGTCAGGTGGGTTTCTTGTACAAAGGCAATATCTATTTGCAGTTTTTTTAAAAATGTGTTAGGACCCTCTTCCGTTTGACCGGTCTGTTTACGTTACATTAAAGCTCACAAATTTCACTACTCTATTCATCAACAGCAAATGTTTTTACAAAGATATGACCGCGTTCATGTGATAGATGTGCCCCATACAACAAAGTAGAAAAAACTAAAGCACTGACCATATACAAAACTACGAAGAAACAAAATGGAAAAAGAAAAAGGACGTTCCTCCCCTCCCACCCCCTACCTAAATGCCTACTCTTGAACACTGAACTTTCAGCACCATTTACCCTTTCAAACTGGGATGTGCACTTTGCACCTATCAAACTAAACATGTCACCATCCTGGCTGTGTGTGTATCTGAAAACAGACTGGTGATTGCGATTATCCGTTTTGAGTGGGAAAAATAAAAAAGGAGAATGCAGTAGCTTTAAAGGCGCTGTATGTAAGAATGTGGCCAAAACGGTTACTGCACTCAAATTCAAAATACTGCCGCGAATCGTGTCCGCCCCTCCTCCCCTACAGATGTGAGGTTGCTGGACAGCAGCATGCTGGAGACTGATTTGTTTGCCCACGGACGGCTGCCGTGGCAGGGCCATGTCGCCGCGTCCTTGATCTTCGGTTTTCCAGTGGACCGTTCGAGCAAGTCCGGCTTCTCTGCTGCCGGGATACAGCGGAGGAGGAGCCGGCTGCTAATACTACCAGGACACTGATAATGCTGCTGCCGGGATACAGCTGAGGAGGAGCCGGCTTCTAAGGCTATGTACCGGGACACTGCTAACGCTGCTGCCGGGATACAGCTGAGGAGGAGCCGGCTGCTAATGCTATGTACCGGGAAACTGCTAACGCTGTACGACATCTATTGCACGTCTGTCCGTCCTGGAAGAGGGATCCCTCCTCAGTTGCTCTTCCTGAGGTTTCTACCGCTTTTTTTCCCCATTAAAGGGGTTTTTTGGGGGAGTTTTTCCTTATCCGCTGTGAGGGTCATAAGGATAGAGGGATGTCATATGCTGTAAAGCCCTGTGAGTCGGCTGCTAATGCTATGACCGGGACACTGCTAACGTTGCTTCCGGGATACAGCTGAGGAGAAGCCGGCTGCTGATGCTATGTACCCGGACACTGCTAATGCTGCTTGCTGTGCTGCTGTAGCTCAGTTGTAACTGTAACTGATGCTGAGACTCTGACTGCGTGACGGCAGTGGGTGGCGCAACAGCCCAAAACACAAAATTCAAAACATAAACATGATTTGCGGACTGTAAAAATGTTTTTTAAATGCGAATATTCTGGCTGTACTATTGCTGTCGGTGAGATCAGTATGTTATAAGAACATTATTCCTTAGTCTCTATGACATATTAGGATGATTTTACAACGATTTGCTTTAGATTTCTTACATATAGCTCCTTTAACTCAGTCGATTTAGTATGCAATCAGTCTCAGTTAAATGGAAATAAATGGGAATCTTAACCTACTGTTGTCACTTAAATTATTCAGAGTGTCTATCAGGACTGACGACAGTATTAAACAGGTGCGTGGTAGTCCCTTTCCCCTGGAGAGCTGTGAGGCGATGCGAAGGATTCTGTCCCGGTCCTGGGACTGGAGCAGGCGAATAAAAATGGGTCTCGGCCTCTGGTCATCAGGTGAATGGGGTGCCAGAGCACGGTGTGCCCGCTCGATTATCAGTGGCTCCGTGAAGTGTCTCGGTCCCAGGGTGGCCGGTAACCAGTAGACAAAAAAGTTGACAGGTTCATTCCCCTCACAGCTTTCTCGTAGATTAATAACACGCATATTATTGCCTTGGCTGTAGTTCTCCAGCTGGTCAATTTCATCCCTGAAGAAGTCATTCTCCTTTTTCAGTTTGTTAACGCTTGGGCCAAGGTCCCCCAGTTGGTCCTCCATTGTGCTAATGCGCTTCTCTGTTTCGGCACCTGGAGAGCTCAGTTTATCCAGCATGGGTTTCAGTCCGGGCATGGACTGGTTTAATTCTGCCGTTTTAGGGTCGATCTTTTGAGAGAGAGCTTCATTGCCATTCCTTATCTCCTGGAGGAGAATGAGCAGATCTCCGCCGCCCAGGTGTTCCTGTGCTGTCGCTGCCATTATATTAGTTTCCTTGTAGTCACACTCAGTTTTTCCAATGGTTGACAAGCTCCGTTCACTCACTTTTTCTTGACCAGGAGGCTTGTTCCTGGATCTCAAGTCCATACAGCAATTATTCGATCAAGTTATGAGTGGGTTTGGGTGTTTTAAATTATTTTAAAACAGATTTGTTTGGAGAGCCCCTGGACTCGCATCCACCTAGCTTCGCCGCCCCCCAATTCCCTTGAATTCTTGAGGGGAGGGGCTGTTTGCTGAAAAACGCTGATTGGTAGAACACACACTTGCAGCGTTCCGCACGTCCATGCCAGTGTGGTTGCAAACTTTATTTCATTTCCTCCTCCATTACATCCTCATTATGTCTATGATAGATGTAGGCGTTGGCAAGGTAACGTTAGATACACGGAAGAGGATAGCGAGTGTTGGGGCGTCGGTGGCTTAGTGGTAGAGCAGGCGCCCCATGTACAAGGCTGTTGCCGCAGCGGCCCGGGTTTGACTCCAGCCTGTGGCCCTTTGCTGCATGTAGGCTAAAAAATGCCCCAAAAAATATCTTTAAAATATCTTTTAAAAAAAAAAAAAAAAAAAAAAGTCCAATAAAGTTAACATAAAAATTATGGCCAAAAGGTAGTTTCTTGCAACCCTAGAATTAAGATAAAAATATTCACAAATGAAAAAACACTTCTGGTTGCTGATAAGTAGTGTTTAACTTTTGATTTAACACTAAAAATTAAAACCCTGCAGCGCAAGCAGACAGATGCGCGACTCAGTGCAGCATGTGTCACTGACACCAGACTCAGAGCGCAGCGGACCGGTGGAAAATGTCACCATCAGCATATTATTTTACATCAATAAAATCTATTTTATCATTATTTTGAGTCACATTGTTGAAAGAATTTAGTCATCTGTGTTCAAGCAGGATAATAGGTCTCCATTCACTGCACGTCAGGCTTTCTATTTCCTTGTCGGAGATGTTTTCTTTTTTAATTAACATGATAGCTATTCTCCCTTAACTCACCAGTAAAGAATACCTTTGTCCATTTCAAATAACCCGTGGCAATAATAATACCGTATATTTCCAAATAGTCGCCCGGTGGCAAATAGCCGCCGGGCACCTAATAGCTGCCAGGTGTTTGACCCCATTTTGCGTATTAAATGCCGGTCTGATTAAAGGGAAATTTCAGTTTATTTCAACCTGTCTCCTGTCGTCCTAAATTTGTTTCAAATGACTAGTGACATAAAAATAATAGTTAGCATATTAGCCGTTAGCCTAGACACAGCCGGGGCCAAGGGCGGAAATCCCGGGGGGGACAGGGGGGACATGACTCCCCCTTCAATAAAGCTGTACCCCCCTAGAATAATTTGAGACACAATTAATAATTTTTGAACAATGCAGTAGTATTTATTAAAAGCACAATGTAAGCGGTGCTCATTATAAAAGCGTAATAATGTGCTATTTAAATCTTAAAAGATTTAGTCCCCCCCTCCCATTCCTAATAAGTGGTATATCCCACACTCTTTCCAGCGGGCGGAGCTAGCAGCCGTTGGTACTTGGCAGCAGTTGCAGCGTGTGGCTGGACCCCGCTGCCCACATCGGGCGATGTTCACTCACACAGATACAGTTTAACTTACAAGTTACAACATATCCCATTTACTGTTACAACAAGCCCCAGGCCCAGACTGATAATATAAACTGCAACATTTCTCCTGCATTGTTCAAAAGCCAGAGTTTAGTGATAGTCAGAGAGGACAGGAGAGAAAGAAGAGGGAGAGGACAGGATAAGAGCAGTCAGTGACGGAGCGGCTCGTAGTTAATATCTGTAGGCTGTCACCTGTCAGTGAGACAAACATGACAGATGTGCAATTTAACTGACGAGGAGCGGCCATTATGCGCGATTATTACGCACGGTTTTGAGGTGCGCAGTGGCAGATCTCACAGCACACTGTTTATAAACCATTCACCAGTTTAATTGCAGAAAATGTTTATCTCACTGCCGGTAAAAAAACCCCCGCAAAAACAACATACTGGCTTGGGAGTTGCCAGGGTCAACAAGGTCTGCGTCAGGTGTGGGGAACTAGGTCAACCTGTGAGAAATTGGCTACTAGAACAAGACATAGGTTGACTAAAGTACAGACTACAGAACTGTTTGAATGCTACTATACAAGTAACCCCAGCAAGAGGGGCTACATGCAGAGGATGTGGGATATATGGATGCTTCGAAACCCAACATCTAGGCTGACAAAGAAACAGTGTTCCAACATCCCCTAACAGCAACTGCAATTGCAGCTAGAGATTGATGAGGTACAGCTGTGAGACTTTGCTTGGCCATCTCAGTGCCTCAGGTAAAGACAGTTTATTGTACTTCCTTGGTACCGGGATTCCAGTGCATTCATTATTCTCAATCTCAGGTCATTCGCCCTTGCTATAAGGATATCTGTGTTGTAAGGGCTTTGGGGCTTGGTACACAATCTCAGAGTATGGGGATGATGATACCACCAGCTTCACCTGTCCTGGCTCCCCCTTGCCGTGGCATGCTTGCTCTGGCTACCTGCCTAAAGAGATACAAAAGAGAAGAAGCCAGAAGAATAAATAGGATGTTCTCTACCAAATCACTCAAAGTGTACTCCCAGTGGCAAGATAACAACACAAGAATAGATCCACCCAAGGCTGAAACTGAACAATACTGGAAGAGCATATGGAAGAAGGAGGCATCACATAACACAGATGCTAAGTGGCTAGTGGATCTAAAAGCAGGCCACAGCAATCTCCCAGAATAAGACCCAGTTACCATTACAAGGGCAGACATCCAAGAAAGAGTATCAAGTATGATAAGCTGGATGGTACGGGGCCCTGAAATGATCCACACCTAGTGGCTAAAGAAACTAACTGCACTCCATGAATACCTGGCAGCAAAACTGAACCTGCCTTATTTTCAAGGTCTGGATGTGACCGAGGACGAGACACCTCCACCTGGAGTAGTATCCAACTGGGCTTTCTCTAGAGCTTGCGAGATTTCAGGCACGGTATGTGATTGCTGCTTGTTGTCGCAAAATTTCGGCCGTGCTTTGGAAAGCAGAGCTAAATGGTAAACGAACATGGCACCACACCGGTAAGGTAAGACAACACATTCACATGTCATATTCTATATGTTCTCTGACATTTATCCTAACGATATGAGGCGGTCTTTGTGGAAAAAAAGCTTGTTTAGTGGACTAACTTTGCACTTGAAGTTTGCCCTTTCACTTACGTTTTAACAGGTCTGACGCTACTATGCGCCCCTGCTGTATCTAGGCTAAAGGCTAACATGCTAACTATTATTTTTATGTCACTAGTCACTTGAAACAAATTTAGGACGATAGGAGACAGGTTGGAATAAACCGAAATTTCCCTTTAAACGCCCGGGCAATTATTTCCTCATTCATTGCCTCATGGCTGTCCCTCCTTGAGGGACTGTTTGCGCTTTTACGCACAGGTCAGTGGTGAAGTGGTGCACATGACTCGTTCTACGGACGGACGGACGGACAGCCACATATCTAAAACAGGTAATACATCTGGCTACATCTTTCCCACATCAAATATCTGTGATCGCCTTGACCCGCGTGCGTAAAAGCGCACACAATTCCATGTCCTCTCACTGCAGATGCTGTGATTTGATGGCCTGGTACTCATTGTAGCCCACTCTTTTAAGACCCAATAATAATAATAATAATAATAATAATAATAATAATAATAAGTTACTGTGAACCTATATGCCATGCCTTTTAATAAAATTACCAGAAGAGTTCGCTGAAAAACAAGTAATGTCAGCCTGAATTACTCAGGTACGTCCCCGGTGAAAATCACTGACATGCACGGGGAATACAGCTTCTACAAGCTCGCCATAGCTTAATGTCAGGACTCAGGGACCAGAATTCGGGATGGCGGACCGTCAGAATGACGATATTTCGGTGTGGCGGCCTGTAACTGTTGGTTAAATGGCCTGTTCAGTTGGTATTCGGACAGCTGGGGCATTACTGGTATAATGCAATAGCACCACCCAGAGGTGAAACCCGTGTACACAAAAAAAAATGACCCACTCTAAACGTTTAGAGATTTTTGTACACAAACTCATTATACCCCTACATTATACAGTTTTTTTGCACTAAAAAAAACCATACTGGACAGGAACTGTAACCAAATAATGGCCTGGTGCAGGTCGGTGAAAAAAAAAACAAAACGAGCAGTTACGTCAGTCGTAGGCCTCCACATGGGGAAGACAGACAGGACAGGAGAAAACTCCAACCAATCATTGCTAAGGTCCGAATGCAATGATTGGTTGGACTTACATTTTAGTGTGCTATCAGCTTATTAATAGCATTCTAACCTAAACAAAGAGAAGTGTAAATTTTCCAGAAAGATAAGTGTTGCTTTAAACCTTAGCAAGTAAGAAGCCAATAATTTATTTCATTAATAACAAGGGCTTGGTGATGTCTCAGATCCGACCATTTCTTTTATAGATGGCTCACCACTTGATCAAGTCACCTCCTTTAAGTACTTTGGTCTCTGAATTGACCCAAGTGGCTCAGAGGTAGAGTGGTTCGTCCACCAATCGAAAGATCAGCGGTTTGATCCCGGCCTCCTCCGGTGTGTGAGTGTGTTAAAACTGAGTAGCAGGTGGCACCTTGTATGGTAGCCTTGGCCACCAGTGTATGAATGTGTGTGTGAATGGGTGAATGTGACTCATAGTGTAAAAAGCGCTTTGAGTGGTCACTAGATGACTAGAAAGGTGCTATACAAATGCAGGTCCATTTACCATTTTAAATGTCACACAGAATTCATCACAAACTAAGTCGAAACTAGCCATACTCGACCGTTCCATAAACTGTTTTACCCTTCAGATCAGAAAAAGAATTGTTACTCAGTTATTACTACCTATTCTGGACTATGCTGACATTGTTTATCAGAACACTTTTGAAACACATCTTCAACCCCTCAATGCAACAAATGTAGGACGATAGGAGACAGGTTGAAATAAACCGAAATTTCCCTTTAAGTCAGAGAAAACTGTATTTCCATTTGCAGTATTATATTTGGCAGTATGGCTCTGTTCTCTGGGCCCTCTCTGCCTTTCCTTGGGCTACGCAGAAAGCCTCTTCCACTCGCCTATATGAAAAGCATAACATGGAGAGAGCACACCTCTCCACCCTTCTGCATGTCCATATGGAAAGCCAAAGGCGGAGAGAGCACACCTCTCCACCCTTCTGACCTCTACGCCCTTCCACACGCCTGTGTGGAAAGCCTTTAGGCAGAGAGGGCACATCCCTCTGGCCTCCATGTGCAAAAATGAGGAAAGCCGGAGGCAGAGAGAGCAAACAGAGAGCAGCAGCAAAGATCCCCCCCGGAATACAACAGAGCCAGCATCAATGACAAACAGAAATGACATTCAAAGTCAGACACAGCATGAACAGGAGGAGCTGGGGTGGCAGCAACAGTAGGCAGGCCAGAGCAGTTTAAATAGGGTGCTCTGAATGAAACGTGCCAATTGGTTGCATAGAAAACATCATGTGATCAATCAGCTGCTCCATCAGTTGATTGGGCTGCTTGAGATCAGCTAATGTAGTTAGGATGTGAGCTGAGCTTAACAATGTGTCCTGCCCGAACTAATGCTATGCTCAATTTTTTGCACATTGCATTTGACCTACTATGTACTGGGACATACTAAATCTTTTTCTGGCATACTATATAGTATGGTAGCATGGGGATTAGAATGCTCAGTATGTGTAAGCTAGCAGTTAAGGCCAGTGTTTAAATCTGCAATAACATAATGTTACTAAAGATGCAGCCTCCTCGTTCATTTTTAAGACCACTGGGGTCTTCTGTCAAATAAGTTTCACTTTGGTCAAATTTTGCCACAATAATGTTACCTGGCAAAACAGCATGTTGGCCAGAGAAATGTCAATGGTCACATTCATGCTGGTGGAATACTTTGTAAAATAATGGACAAAATTACACAGGTTAGCTCAGTGGAAAATTCCACTCAGACTGTCAGGCAACTGTATTGTGTTTTTGGCGTCTGATAAACCTTTAAACGCACGAATGTATCACGGACACTGGGCTTCCTGTATAAAATGCTATCCTCGCAAAGGGTAGCATCGCACCCTCCCTGCGTTTTTTAATGCACTGCAATGTTGAGTTTCCATCCAACTGCAGCAGAGGGATAACCGCCCCCTCCCCCAGCTTGAACAATGGTAGCAGTGGGAACCACACAACCTGGACATACCTGCACAACGTACTAACTCAGCTAACTGTTGAGCTAAAAAACAGTATGCAGCATGTTGCGACTGAAAAGCCAATTATTCACAGTGTCCTTAAGGTTACCTGTACTGGGCGGCAGCGCCATGGGTAAATCCAAAGTAATTGCCGGTAGCCATTTTGGCATCTTCACCAAGCCGGCTGGGCACTGCGGAGGACAGACATACAGGATAACGCTAAGCTAACAGTTAGCAGCAGGTTCAAATGAGCGCTCGAAGGACTATCCATTAACGTCACTATCTCAGCACTGCTTCTGCATTTATCACGTTACTTCAATTTTTCAAGCTATCCACGTTTTTAACGATACTCACCATAGGTGAAGGACACTACTGGACATATGGGAATCATTGGTTTAGTATAAATTCTGCAGACGGCCGAGGAGTAGACCAGCCTATTTATATGACATGTCGTACCCGGAAATGCCGTCCTTGCGCCTGCGCGGAGGAAAACGGGTGTGGAGGAGAGTTGTGCCATGAGTTGTGCATCCCATTCAGGGAACGCGCACGGTTGCTGCTTCAGCAGCGCGTGCATGCACACACACGGAGACAGCAATTTTATCAATTTATTTTGTTGGTTTTGAATTTTAATCAGAGGCTATGCTCTGATGATAATAATAATAATAATAATAATAATAATAATAATAATAATAATACATTTTATTTGTAAGTGCTTTTAACAAATGCTCAAAGACGCTTTACAGTTTTTTAAAAAATCATAAAATAGAGCTAAGTCAGAATAAAAAAAACAGCAATAAAACAGTATAAACCACAAAAACTTATACATTAAAAGCTGATTTTAAAAGGTGAGTTTTGAGCGTGGTCTTGAATGTTGGGAGGTGTGTGCAGATGGGTTTGGGGAGTGAGTTCCAGAGGGATGGAGCAGCGATGGAGAAGGCCCTGTCCCCCCAGATTCGGTGCTTGGTCCGTGCAGGTAGTGAGAGGAGATTTCCTTCGGATGAGCGGAGGTCGCGGGAGGGGGTGTGGTGGTGGAGTAGGTGTATGAGGTAGGAGGGGGCCTGGTTGTTGAGTGCTTTGTGTGTGAGGAGGAGGATTTTGAACTGTATGCGATGTGTGATGAGGAGCCAGTGTAGGTTTTGGAGGACGGGGATGACGTGGTCTCGGGAGCGGGTGTGGGTGAGCAGGCGGGCAGCGGAGTTCTGGATGTATTGAAGTTTATTGAGGACTTTGAATGATGAGCCATAGAGGATGCTGATGAAGATCTAACAGACTAAAAGCTCAACAATAAAGCGAAACACTGCATAGAAAGTGTGCAGAAATCTTTTCTACCAGTGTGGACTTACTGATGTTTCCAGCATCTTGCCAAGGCCAGTCTGGGTGGAGGGGTTGTTGTCCTGCATTATCTACATTGGGCCTCATTCACTAATATGTGCGTGGAAATGTTCTTACTTTGCGCACAAAATAAGTGCATACACAAAATCACCGTGGGATTCATGACACCTGCGCACGGGCCAATTTTGTTCTCACCACCTTGCGTATGTGTGTGAATCAGAATCATTCTAAATTGACAGGCGCGTGCTCGCAATTTGTGATTAGCATACTACCACGCCCCCATTTCTCAATATAAGGAAACTGCTTGCCTAGAGTTGATTCATGACTGAAGGAAGTGGTTACGCGAGGAGAGAAGTAGTAAATTTCACAGTTGGTTAGAAGCGATGGCGCCGGGTCTTACCGGAATACCATGGGTCATTGCAAGATTGTGGAGGACACAGCATGCCAGGATGATCATGCACACCCTTTGAGGGGAATAAAGTAGTTTGCCACCGGCTGTATCCGATCCAAACACATCCAACGGCCCTTAAGCACGCCAAAAGTGCGCTCTACGGCGCGTGTGTGGGCATGTATGTTATTATAGCGCACCTCTTGAGGGGTTTCAGGGTTTGCGTATGGTGTCATCAGCCATGTTTTAAGGCCATATCCCCGGTCACCTAAACAATATAACATTTTAGCATTAACGGAATAGAGACTTACTAAAAATACTAACTAAAAACAATTGAAATAAAAGACCAGAACAAAAGATGCTCACCAACAAGCCATCCACTTCTCACAGCCCCTGCCTCCAAACGCATTCCCACTGTACTGTTTTGCAAAATAAATGAGTCGTGGGTGCCTCCTGGCCAGCGGGCCACTGCGTTAAGGATATGGCAGTCGGCATTACAGATCATCTGCACTAGAGTGATATTTTTTTCTGTTCATGTTGTTGTTAATATTTTAATTGTCACAATGATGAGGGTGAACGTGTGTCAGTTTCATGGTTATTTAATACATTTGGCCAATATATTAGTAAATTAATGATTTAAAAAATGTTAATTAAATCTCTTTTTAATGAATGTGGTTTTTTAGACTTTTAGACTTTTAGGCATGGTCTGAGGCAGTTCTAAATTTGTTCGCAGAGTAAGAACAAATTCGGGTAAGAAAATATTGATGAATCCCGGATTTGTGCGTCAAACGATCGAACGCACAGTTTAAGCACAGATTTGTGCGTATGCACTGTTTGTGAATGAGGCCCATTGTTTTTACATTTAAAAATAAGATCAAATAGGGACAAAAACATGATAACACTTCCACATTGATAAATCAATCTGAGTCCCAAAGATGAAATTGAATGAGTACAAAATTAAACTGTCCAACTGTACATTTTGAACAATGAAAGGAGTTTAGATACTGGCTTTGAACAGAAATAAAACATTTTAAATTTCGGACAATTATTAAAAGAACAATTAGAAAATCGGTTGGACAGACCCGTGGAGGATCTCACACAAGACTCAGCCTCCTCATCAGGTCAACTTATGACATGCTTCCTTGTCCTCGGAACTTCCTCAGGTTGTTCTGGAGCAAGAAATGCAGGTCGTTCTGCAGCACTCTTAACCCATGCCTCCAGCACATTTTGCCAGGCTGCAGACTGCACTTTATTTGTTTATTATTTATTTCAGTATCACCATTAAAAATATGCAGGTGTGCCTCTAGTCTTTCTGCTGTCCTGAAGATAGAAATATAACACAGGCATTTGATTAGAAAGTAGCCTACAGACAACTTAAAGGCCTAGACACACCAAGCCAATGTTGGAGAACTATGACACCCCCCTGCTGTCTCCCCTCATGTCGCCATGTTTTGGCCCAAAAGTTGCACACGAACACACCAAACCGACAGCCAACAATCTTGTATGTTCTGTGCCTGGGTGAGAGGAAATACCCCTCTGTACCAGCAGACGGTGGTCATCTGTTACCTCGTTTAAAAAAGGAAGCCCCAAGAACATCTGACTAGTTAGCCAGTTAGCATATTAACAACACGATCCAATGCTGAAAGAACAGAGCATATTTATCATGCACCAGTGAACCATGACACGAAAAAAATCAGGTCATTTTGACCTCAATGTAAAATAACTAAAATAAACCCACAGTCCAACCCATTTTTAATTCTGTCTTTTAAAACAAAAGAACAAAAGACCTTGGTCTCAGTGAACAATAAATGGTGAATAACTGTAATACAAATTTCAAATTTCCAGTTCAAACAGTAACATAAATGAACACTGTTGCCATAGAATTCATGGACACTGCACACTAGAGGCAGTTATAGCACACAATTTGGTTCATGCTGTGCCCAGGGCATACTGGCATGTGACAAGAGGAGCAAACATTTGCAGATTTTCCGCGAATGTTGGGCCGTTTTGCCGGATTGGTGAGTTGATCCGAGGTGCCCAATTTTCTGCCTCGTAGGGTAGTCATATTGGCGGAACCCTTTTAGTTTAATAAAACTTTGATTTTGAACTTTGATTCCCGACTTGTGCATTTGGGTTCAGGTCCTTTGTTCGGTCGTGACATAGGTGCTTTATTCAATCATTCCATTTTTCTGACTTTGTCAGTCATGTTGTTCCTAATGACTTCATATCGTTTTGTGTTTCTGTTGTAATTTGTGTTTTTTAAAAACACAAATATATTGGGGTCCCGGGGACCCCAGTCAAAAGCCCTCATTTTCGCCTGTGCAGTTTTAATAGTTTTAATAATTGAGTTCATGTTTGCCATGGGTCCTTATTTAAAGTATTACGCACTATTGGGGGGGGTTAGGACACTAACTCCCCCATTTTGGAGGAGACAGCAATGAAGACAGGAGACCCAGATTTCCTGATGTGCTCCCCTGAAGACAGTAAATCTTGCTCTTCCTAAGGTAAGATGATGTTCAAGATCAGAAATACAATAATAAATAAATAAATTCATAATAAAGTGTTTCATGACTATCAGTTTAATTATTTATGTTCTATTATTCAAGATAAGACTATAGAATAGTGTCCCATGACTCATGCATGTGATTGATTTACAGTCAGAGCATGATCAGGACATGGTCAGAGTCTGGGGGAAAAAGCAAATGTGGGGGCTGCTGTGGTTTCGAGTTAGAGCAGGTCGTCCACCAATCCATGGACCGCGGAACGCAGCTGAACGGGGGGGGGGGGGATGTACTGTCATCCTGTACTCTTGTGGTTGTGTGCTTAAGCCCTGTGGGCTATGTGCTAAGGAGGGCTATGTGCTAAGGGCTATGTGCTAAGCCTCTTGTGCCAGCTGTATGGCCCTTTCCACTGTCTCTGCGCTTGTGACTCCATCATCCACATAGAAGTCCCTGGCAACGAACTGGGCACCTAGTGGACATGCAAGGCTGTTCTCTTTAGTCAGGTGTTTTAACCCATAGTTTGCACATCCTGGGGAAGAAACTGCATCAAAGAGATGTACTGTCATCCTGTACTCTTGTGGTTGTGTGCTTAAGTCTCCATTATTCCACCATAAGAAGCGGAGGAAGTTACGATCTCTCTGTTGGACTTTAAACTGATGGAACATTTTTTCTATATCACATGTTAAGGCTATTTGATGCTGCTGAAAGCATACAAGAACACCTGTCAGATTGTTTGTCATATCTGGTCCAGACAGAAGGTGCTCATTAAGACTGGTTCCTTTAAGCTTGGCTGAGCAATCAAACACAACATGTAAATTTTCTGGTTTCTTTGGGTGATAAATGCCATGGTGTGGTATATACCATTTCTCACCAGGAAGTCCATCATCCTGAGCTTCCTCCACATCACCTCTTTCGATGATGTCATTCATGTACTTAACATAATCTTCCCTGTATTTCTTATTGTAGCAGTATGAGCGTTTTGTATTGTTTTTCCCCTCATTCTTTTATTTTTGTTTACATTTGTTACCATGGTTTCCGTTTCTCATTTCCGCCAATCAGTGAGATGTACCGGTACAAAAGCGGTAGTCTGCCCATCGGTTCTTCCTCTGTGCTCCCGTTGTTACCCGTGTCACTTCCGGGTCAGAGGTTGTGTGCCGACAGGTATGGCCGCACGCTACTTCACCTCGTTGGTTGTTTCGTTTGGTCAGTGTGCTGAATGTATTTGTTGTGTTGTAGGGCGACTGTTTGTGTGGTGCTCCGTGCTCCCTGTGTGTGCTGCTTTGGTTGTGGTAAGTGTCATCTCTCTGTGCGTTATGGTTGGTGCTACTAGGTGGCTAATATTAGTGTGGTCGCAGGTAAATGCTGGAAGCTGCCTGGAGTCCTCTCTCCCTCCCTCCTCTCCTGAGTGTGTGAGAGTCTGTTACTGCTAAAAAGGTATGTATACAATAGCATGCTACCACATCATTTTTAGTGTATTTAGCAAATGCTAATGATTCTTTTCCTCAATCAGGTGTTATTGTAGCCACCTTACTGGAATTGCTGCTGCTTTGTTTTCACTGCCGTTTGTATCTGCTGCTGCTTGCCTTCATGGCGCTCCCCTGCAGCCGTCAGAAGCTTCGCAGCGTCACTTCCATCAAAATATACGCTGTGTGTCCTGTCTGCACGTCCTGTGCAGGACGATTGTTCGGCCGCACGCTGCGGGCCGGGCACGATTTCTTTTACCTGGGACTGGTCCCCCTTATATAGAGTGAATGAGTGTGTGAAAGTTTGGGTTCTCTCTTATTACTTTGTGGAATAATGTGTGAGTTCAGTCGTATATTTTGTTTGGGTTGAACCTGTATTTATTTGTTTATGTAATTCTATTTTGTTAATTCAGTTAATTGAGATTTGCTTTGTAAATTAGGTAATTGTTTGTTTTCTTGAGCTTTCTTTTCTTTTGGTATAATGGGGCAGTTATTAGTTGATATATTGTTTGTTTAAGCCTTAGACCTGCCCATTACTTATAGTTTTGTTAGACTCCCTCCACTAATTTCTTTTATCTTCCCCCCCTTTTCAGTTGCTGAAGGCCGGTGGTGGCGGTGCTGGTGACCTGGTGGTGGCATCCTCCCGTCCTGTCTCTCTGTGTCCCCTGGGAGTGGGCTTTTCTTCACTGAGAATGTGTGTCTGCCACGTATGCCCGGTGATTTAAGTTTGTTTGTTTCTTTTTTTTTTTTTTTTGGTGAATCCCCCCCCCCTGCACTAGCCCTCGTCCATCCACTTTGGCCTCAGCCCTGATTAGGTTTGTTCCCCTTTTTTTGGTGAGAATGAGTTTAATTGGTGATCTTTTTTAGAACAAAAATGATAATTTAATAAAAACTGCATTTTAAACGTTGAACCGCGTCTCATGCCCTCTGAGTAACCACAAACCTGAGTGCCTTGTGTACAATAGAGTAAGTCCCTGGGTGAAATTCCCAGAGTGGCATTGTTGAGTTTTCCTTTTTTGGTAATATTAATAGTATAGCCTACCCGTTTGACCTCCTCCTCGCCACATTATCTCTGGAGAATTTCCTCTTGAGGTGGCTGAGTCGGACCTCTGTGAGCTGTCGATTGTCAAGCATGTGTGGCCTTTCCTTAAAGGGCAACGGCATTTCATAATGTCTTTGTTCATTTTTTTTTATGCCCTCCTTAAGTTTGTAAAAGAAGATGAGAGCCTCCTGAGACACAGTTTTATCGTTTCTACTGACATCTCTGAAGTCACTTTCTAGTGCACGAATTGCATCCATGGGAGTTACTGGGGGATCTCTTTTACAACAACACGATGACAGAGGCTGTTCATCATACCTGTTTCAAGGCAAGGTGCCACACTGCCAACGATGCTCCATCCAAGATCTGTTTGAACAGCATAAGGCTCATCATCTTTGTCTACTATCACTTGTCTAGGTGCTAATGCTCTGGGACAGTTATAACCTATCAAAAGACCTACTTCACAATTGATTGGTGATAGGTGGCTCCAGCATTTGGCTGTTTCACAGGTTGGTATGTGCTCACGATTTACAGGTATCCAGTCTTTTGTGTATGCAGGAGGGAGAGGGATGCGTGTTGCAGAGCTGTAACCCCTCACACGGACACCGGACACTTTTCCGCTGTTTACCACTGCGTTCTCTCCCATCATGGTGGTTAGTATAATTTCACTAGGCAAACGTCCACTTGCAGTTCATGACTCACCTCTTGATCGATGAAGGCTGTGTCACTTTGAGTGTCTAATAATGCATAGACAAGTTTTTCTTTGTAGGGGTTCACAGCAGATGACACCCATACTGGAACAATCATTGATGTATTAGGAGATTGTCCGTCCTTGGCGACATTAAGTGACATGGCAGCTGTAGTCTCTGATGTGTCATTTTGTGTTGCATTTTCCATACTCGCATACCTTTCTCTTTTAACATCTAGGATGTAGTTGTCATTGTGAAGGCAGGTTGGATGCCTTCTTGTGCAAGTGTCACAGATGAGGCGGTGTCAACAAACTTTTACACTGTGACCTTGTTTCAAACAGCCATAACACAGTTTGTTGCCCTTAACCCTATGGGCCCTAGGCCTTTTTGGGGTATTTTTACTGCCCTTACTTTTAAGCTCATATCACAGTTGATTCACAGGACCACAGATGATTTATCATTTGGTAAAATCATCACTGATTTCAAGGCTTTTTTCTCTGCATGCTCTTTGTCTTCAAACAAAGAGAGCTAAATGGCACCCATCTCCACGGGAGGTCTCACCTCACACCTCAGTGAGACTCAAGTCCCAAAACTTGATTGGACAAGACCTTTTACAGTGACATGTGACTCTGTGATGTCACAGGCATCGGTACAAGGTCTGCTCCCTCCAAGCTTTCTTTCTCTTCTTGCTCCAGCTGCTGTAGCAGCTGCACCCCTCTTTCCAGCTAGGCCTGGGACAGCAGAGACCCAAACCCCTGCTCCATAGCCCAAACCACTAAAGGGAGGACAACTGATCACAGACTCTCTGACCTGAAACACAAGGTTTGCAACTGGCTTTACAGCAACAAGGAACTAAGAGAGTTAGCACCCAGCGTCTAACTCTGCAAGGACCCCAAGTGACTGGCTTCCTCGGATCAGAACCTTTGGAACAAAGGACACAACAAAGACTGCAGCTGAAACCACACCTTCCCAGCCCTCTTCTGCCGGCTAACAAAGCAGCACACCACCAAGTGACTCTTTCTTCCATCCATTCAAGGATCGGTAATGTAACAACTGGGCATAGCTTATCACAGCTTTACAGGCTAAGCAAGACTATTTAACTTGTATGTGCTTTGATGCTGTTTACTGAGTTATTGTTGTGATAGACTGCAGTTAGGTCATCCATTAGTTGGCTTCGCCAAAGCTAAGTGTTTAGTTTGCTAATACTGTTCACAAACAGATTCTTGCACACAACTAAACAATCTCTGCACTAATCCAGACTGTTTGCAACACATATCACATTCACATAGACTCATTAACAAATAGGCTTTCAACAGAGCTACACCCAAACAGGCATCTCAAAGTTCCCGCTTCTTTTCCTTTGTCTTTGTCCTGACCACACGGTCAGACAAATACCTCCCCCTGAAGCCAGCCTTGATTCGGCCATTTTGGTAGTTCTCTGTTGTCAGCCATTTTGTTTTGTGGGCCAAACGGCTACTTGATCACCACACCCGCCTTTGTCTTTCTTTCTCTCTTACACACACACACACACACACACACACACACACACACACACACACACACACACACACAACACACACATACACACCAAGCTTGTATATAGTTAGTTAGAATTTGTGTGTTTTGGTTTGCTTTGCTAATTTGTGAATAAATCTAATTCTTTGGAATCATACCTGCTCTCTGTTTAATGTTGCACAAGGGTGAATGAATAGTCAACCTCTGCTGTGTCAAGAACTCCAAAATCCTTCAGGCATTACCGTTATGGTTGTTGTCATTAATTTAATTATTAATCAAACTCCAAATTAATAGTTTAGCCTATTTTATGAGACTGATATCTTTAATTGGTTATCATTTTTCCCTTTACAGGAATGGTGCCCCACGAGGTGATTTAATGTTAATTAAGTCACATTATTTAACATAATTATTAATTATTAATAGTAATTATTAATTATTTCCGATAGCCAATTTAACCCCAACATATTTGGTGCCTCCGTGTGAAGCCTAAGATGTTGATCCCAACATATTTGGTGCCACTGTGTGAGGTAAATATATGTTGATTCCCAACACAGTCATTCTATAGGTTACATACACATGCTATATCTTGTTTTTTTTCCAGGACAATCTGGGCTAAGCAGATTTGCCATCATTACACGTCCTTCTATGTGCCTGTATTTTATATTAATTTTTATATCAATGAAAAAAAACAAATCCGTATGACTGAATTCTTATATTTTGACATGTATCTCACCTTAGCAAGTTCGGAAAAAAATGACATATTCTGCCACATCTGAAGAGGGGAGACTCTCTGGAATCTGGCAATATAAGAACCATGATGGTGGGACATTCTGTCACAGTTGTCCAAAACATGTGGTTTGTGCCAGGCGGATATGATTGCCAGTATTTTTTCAATATTGCAAGAAATTCCATTGACTCATTCACAAGTCAAAAATGTGTTTTATCTGAAAGAAACATGCAATATTTACATCTAAGATAATAGAAAAATAGTCAACCAAGTGGGGGACATTTTGGGCATTGGTGGGGGGGCACGTGTCCCCCTCAATGTATATGGTGACTACTGCCCTGTCAGGCATGCACAATTAGGCTGCAGTTGTCTGGGTGCACAAAGGTGAAGTGTGCTGGTTTTGTCATACAAAGTTTGATGGAGTGTCAACTGGACAATATGGAGATATTTGCATCTTGAAAGCCGGACTACAAATGTGGATAGACAGGGAGAAACACGCAAGCCTAAGACATGGTAAGATACAATATTCCTCACTATATGAAGTGATTCATAACAAGATCTGTATAATGGGTTGTAAAGAAATTCGTCGGGTTTTTATTTTGTAGACAATTGATCTGTATTTATAGCGTGATGGGATGACAGCACAATGATATGTGTGGTATCACTGGAAAGCTTTGCTCCTGCGCTTTCATGTGATACGCGTGGCATTTCTGTGCGACCCTGCATTCGCGAGTAATCCATCCAAGAGTAATGTATGTGCAAAGCTGTATGAAAGCTCTGTTATACATAATTTTAGTGTAACTTTATCATTTTCGCTGTGAAAACATTGGACTACCGACAAGTGCTTGGTCTTCTCGGAAAGCTACAATTCCGCTGTTTCACGTGATATGCGTGGCTTCTCCCTATGACGAAGGGTTGCGGAGAAAGTCCATAGAGAAGAACAGGTGTGAATTTGGACGTACTATGCGCCCATAGGGTTAACATATGTCCTTCTATCCTCCAGTGACCTTTTCATGAGCTTTGGGCATTTGTGAAGCTGATGTGTGTTTTGGCACAACATGTATGGAGATCCCACATTTGCCCTGATTGGTATTTGCTTGTCACATTGTACAGCTGTTTCTATGCTGAAAACATTTGCCTTGTTCCTTCTGATGTCCTTAAGATTCCTTTTGTTACTGCATGACTCCAAAGAACGAAGAGCGTGGATGGAGGTGACTGGGTTGCAGGCAACTTCTGCTTCCAGCAACAGAAATGCAGCAAAATCCTTGAAACTTGGAAAGTCTTTCCCTTCCATTAGTGCCTTTACTTGCAGGTTCCATCTGGCAGCTGCCCACTCTGGCAGTTTCTGTGTTAGTCTTTGATTTTCCTCACAATCTTTTAATATCTCCAGGCCCTTTACGTGAGGCGCAGCTAGCAGGCAAGCATTTATGAAGTCTGTAAAGCTCCTTAGTCCTTCTGCATCCTTAGACTGTATTTTTGGCCAGTTTGATAGCTTCTCTCTGAAAGCTCTTTGAATCACAAATTTCTGAAGAAGAGGCCTTCTATGCATTTGCGAGCGAGCTGGACCACTAATATACTTCTTCATATAATAGTTTGTCAGCAGCAGAAATGCCCTTTTGGTCTATCAGTGACATATAGGAGGATTTCCATTCAATAAAATGGATTGGCTCACCACTGAACACTGTTGGCTCTGGCATGGGAAGTCTGTTCATTGTTATACTGTCCTGAACGGCTTGTGCTAGACCAGCGGGCGCAGACAACATGTGTCAGATTGGTGGGGTGCAGGGGGCTGGGATACAGAATTTGGGCTCACCTGCTCGCTCCTAACAGATTGGACATCACTCATCTGTATTATTTCTCCGTTATAGGCTTCCAATCTGGCTCAAGCAGCCTCCAATTCCTTTTCTGCCTGCAGATGCTCTAGTTCAGACTTCTGAACTTCCAGCTCTTTCTTGTGCTGTTCCTCTAAAGCCTTTATCTTTTCTTTTTGCTTTCTTCCCTCCTGTGCAATCTTGTATTCAGCCTATTTTGCTGCCAGCTCTGCCGCTGTGTCGGCCCGTTTTGATACAGTGTATGAAGATGAGGAACGCTGGGTGCTACGTGACTGTTCAGCAGTATAACCATAAATGGACTGTGCAGCAGTAGAACCATAAATGGAGAATGCATAGTCCTGATCCAGCAGCTCACGTGGACGGCATCTCTCATGTTCTGCATCAAAATCTCCATCAATGGGGCTTTGGTGGCTTAGTGGTAGAGCAGGTGCCTCATGTACAAGGCTGTTGCCGCAGCGGCCCGGGTTTGACTCCAGCCTGTGGCCTTTTGCTGCATGTCACTCCCTCTCTCTCCCCCCTTTACACTCATCTGTCAGTTATGTTTGACTTTAGTTTTTCTCTTGTCTCGTGTGCTTGAATTTTCCACTGTTCATATAAGCTGGTAAGCCTTTTTTGTTTTTTACTTACTTCTTCCATTTAATAAGCAAGCATTTTTTCTGTTGGCATTTCGGTACGATCAGAGTGGCTAAGTATGTCTGTAGTGCTCTGGACTTTACACTGTAGGTAGGACAACATTTGTTCCTTACTTTTGATTGTCTCCTTTATATCCTGTCTTGTATTTTCGTTTGCACTTTGTAGCAAATCATGATTATCCTGTATTTCCTTTTGTAGATAAACAATCTCTTCATTAATGTCTTAAGGCTCACAGTTGAGGCTTGTGTGTCCTCCATTTTCAGTGTAACTTTACTTTTTCCTTTACCGTGTCAGTTTCCAGACCAACTTCTGCCACCTGCTGTCCGTTGCGGGTATGGCTCTTGAGACCTTGAGACGATGTGTAGCATGGTGATGGTTGGCCAAGCTCTTAAGGTGTGGACACACCAAACCGACATCAAAGAACTAGCAGTGACGAAAGCCAACTGTTGCATCGTCTATGTCGTTATACACTCCAGCCCACTTGATGGTGATAATGATAACAATCGGCAGGAAACCATTGCAATGTAATGGGACACAGAGAAGAAGCCGAAGAAGAAGGTTGGCTTTGTGTTCAAAGGAATCGTGCTGCGAAGGTTGTTTACAAGCAAGTAGTCTCTATATACAGACTCTACATTCAGTGAATGTAGAGTCTGTAGGCAAACCCCGGAGATCTTGCCTCCGGAAGAAGAGCGGAAGATCCTGGTTTCCAGTTGTAGACTGTTTGTAGTCCGCGTGATATTGACCAATCACGTTTGAGCCGGCTGCAGTTGTTGCCAGGTTAAACGGTCCGTGTGGTGAACTAATGAGGCGGAACATAATTGGCGTCACTGCAAACTCTGAATCCATCACAATGGTTCAGCATATTTACTTACGTATAAACGGAAGTCGGAAACGGAAATTCGCCTCCTCTGCCCAAATCAAACCGGAATGCCAAAAAATCAGGGGTCTGCCCCCAGAGGCTGTATTGCCGTGTGTCGTAAGTCAGACGCCGAATACAGCAGATGGGTTCCGAGAATGACAGGCGAGTAATCCAATGTGCAGTTGTTTAAACTTATTAGAAAACTTTGCGTTCATTCTCGTTCTTCTTCCAGGAGCGTACACAGCACTGTCGCAACAATGACTACAACCTTGTCGTAAACAACCCCCTTTCCGTTTCCGGTGGCGGATTAGTACCAACAGACAATAAGGCTTCCTACAGAAAACCAATGGGGTAGACAAAATGTTAAATAAATCATTACGGAAACCACAGTTTGCTACAATTTTTATGTCAGAACATCAACGAACACCACTGACCACTCGGTGAGTTTCAAAGCTTTGAAAACGAACGTTTAGGGTGGTTTTAGGGACAGATTCACACATGGCAATATGCAGCAGTGTTAAGCCAGGCAGGGGAAAGCCAAAATCTCCGAAAATGAGCAATCATCACTATTTTGGTCTTGGCCACTCTATTTCATCATAAACAACCAAGAAATGGGTCTCAAAGTGCAAAATACTGAACTTCACCTTTAAGATTGAGATGTCAACTGTTAGATGGCACAAAATTTCCTTCAACTCAGTAACACAAAATTGGAAATCACACTGTTCAGTCCCCCAAACCTGTCAGCGCCACTGTGAATGATCTTGGTCCCCTGGCTAATAATGTGAAGCCTGCTACCAGAAATCTGGGAGCAACCTCTGACTCTGACTCTCAGCTTTCCAACCACATCAGTAAAGCTGTCCTGCTCTGCTCCTTGGGTGTAAGACCCATCTCCAGAATCAAATCAGTTCTCTCTCACTCACACTTGGAAAATGCCATCAATTCATTCATTCATTCATTCAGTCAGTCATGCACTAATTTTCTCCCGTCTTATCTACTGTTACTCCCCCCTCTCTGCAACAACTAAAAGTCACTCTCCCACCTCTAACTAGATAAGAAGGCAGCACCTCGGCTTCTTACTGGTTTTAACAGATGACCTTATATCACCCTAATCCTGGCTTCTCCCCATTGACTCGCTGTGTGTTTTAGAATTGATTTTAAAATTTTACTGATCACTTAAAGCTTGTCTTACAGGCATGTTGACCCCATATGAGCCAGTTTGCAGCCTTAAGGGCCCAGACACACCAAACTGACTTCAGAGAACCGTCTCACATCACTGTGTCTTGGCCAAAGAGTAGCACATGAACACACCACAGACTTCACCTGATGGCAAACCAGCACGTATGTTCTGTGCTTGTGTAGGAGTAAACACCAGCAGATATGTTGAATCACTGAAAGCGACAGTGGAGCTTGTTGGTGAACAAAATCACTCTCATTGGCACAAGCAGAGAAATTGAAGTGAGGAAAGTAAACAAAGACCTAAAGTCAAGAGAGAGTGAGACCAAAACAAACTTGTTCCATAAAGTGAGGTTATTTTTCTTATCCATTGAGCTCTTTAGCAGAAACGTTTCCTGATGGTTTGTGTTATTGTTCACTGGTGCAGGGTAAATATGTTGTGTCTCGTGAAGTATGTTAATTTTATTCATGTTCATGTTTAGTGTTTAATATTTTATGTCATGCCTTAGTTTAGTTTCATGTTAAGTCTCTTGTTGTCATGAGCACTTTATGTTAAGTTAAAGTCACTCATGTCCAGTCTTGTCGTGCACTTCCTGTTTTATTTTGTACTCACCTTTGCCCCCTCGTTTCAGACCCTGACTTCCTCCCTTTGTGTGATTTTCCCGCCATTGTGATTGTCTACTCTGACCCTGATTGGTTTCACCTGTGTTCCCCTACCTCATGTATAAATAGTCCCTTTCTCCCTTTGTCTTGTTGCCAGTTCGTCTTGTTCAGTCTGTGTGATGCCAGGTTTTCATGTTATCAGGTTTGATTCTAAGTTGTGATATTTTTTGATCCTCATTGTGTGTTTTGTTGTGTGAACTTTGAATATCCTCCTTGAGAGCGCCTTTTCTTTAAATTGATTTTGCCAAGTAAAATACTTTTGTTAAACCTACTGCGAGTCGTGCATTGAGTTCACCAGTTTCGTGTCTGAGGTCATTACAAAATATGCTCTGTTCTTTCAACATTAGATTGTGTTGTTGATGTGCTTACTGGCTAACTAGCCCAGATGGTCTTCCTGTTTCTCTTTTTATATGACAGTTACAGACAACAGCCGTCTGCTGGTGTGGAGAGTTATTTCTCTTTATCTCGCTTTGTTTCTCTTCATGTGGATGCACTTTGTTACTGCAATGATTGCTGCAAATAAATTCAATCTCATTAACAAACAATATGATATGGTAACACATTACACTGAAAGACCCTGGCTGGTTTTAAATAAATTAACATTTATTTAAAATGAAATTCTTCTGTTTTGGTCAAATAAAAATGGCAACAAGTAGGCCTATAAGTTGTGACTTGAAATAAAAGTAAATATGCTCAGATAGAGATCATACATGCAGCCGCAGGCTGTAACAAAAAATCCAAAAAATGGACAGATGATGCAAATTGCCCCCCTTCATATTTAATTGACATCACTTTATAATGACTGCTCCGAGGCAAAGATGTCTCAACTCCTCTCTCCTAGCGTCTCTTCCTGCTTCCTCCACTCTTATCTCCAGTGGGTGGGATTAAGATGAGAGGATCGAGGAGGTGCAAACTGGGAAATGGGAAAGGCCCAAAGTGAGTGAGAGACACAGAAAGAGCGGTACAGAGAGAGACAGAGGGACGTGTAAATAAACTACACTACACATTTTGTGGCCAGTCTATGAAGTCTATGAACAGATTTCCATTGTTGTTCATACACTATATGGACATAAGTATTCGGACATCTGACCATTACACCTACAGGGACTGTAATGAATGTTAAAATAAATATACTTTAATATGGAGTTGGTCCCCCTTTTGCAGCTACAACAGCTTCCACTCTTCTTGGAAGGCTTTCCACAAGATTTTGAAGTGTATGGCAAGCTGTTTTAACATTTAATCACTCAGTTTGACTATCCAGAATTACCATTATAGATATCTATAACGTCATTTTGACTAGTAGTAACGTCATTCTGATTAGTCAAAACTGAATTGCAGATATCTATAACGTCATTCTGACTAGTCAAAACTGAATTACAGATATCTGTAACGTCATTTTGACTAGTCAAAACTGAATTACAGATATTTATGACGTCATTCTGACTAATCAAAACTGAATTACAGATATCTATAATGTCATTCTGACTAGTCAAAACTACAGTTACAGATATCTGTAATTCAGTTTTGACTAGTAAGATTCAAACTATTTTTGCCATTCATGTGTATGGGGTTTGTCATTATAGCCTAGATATCTACAATTACATTATGACTATCTATAATTCCAGTTTGAGATATCTACAACGTCATTTTGACTAGTCATAATTCAGTTGCGGATATCTACAACGTCATTTTGGCTAGTGAAAATGACGTTGTAGATATCTACAACGTCATTTTGACTAGTCATAATTCAGTTAAAGATATCTACAAGGTCATTTTGACTAGTCATAATTCAGTTGCGGATATCTATAACGTCATTTTGACTAGTCATAATTCAGTTGCGGATATCTATAACGTCATTTTGACTAGTCATAATTCAGTTACAGATATCTACAACGTCATTCTGACTATCTGAAACTCAATTCAAGATATCTAGAAAGGACCATGTAGATATCTTCAACTGATGATTGAAGATATCTTGAACTTGAATTATGACTAGTCAAAATTAAATTGTAGATATCTCAAACTGGAATTACAGATATCCACAATTCAGTTGCAGATATCCGCAATAACAATTGCAGATATCCGCAACTACATTGGAGATATCTATAATGACAAACCCCATACACATGAATGGCAAAAATAGTTTGAATCTTACTAGTCAAAACTGAATTACAGATATCTGTAATTAGAGTTTTGACTAGGCAAAATCTAATTACAGATATCTGTAATAAGAGTTTTGACTAGGCAAAATTATGTTGCAGATATCAGTAATGAATATCCAGTCTAGCGATTAAATGTTAAAACGGCTTGCCATAAGAAACCTTCCAGTGAAATAACTCTCGATCTAAAAGAGCTGGTTATGATTTTAGGCATGAATGTGGGATTCAGCCTCAGAGTAGCTGCGCTCCCGTCATCTCTGATAACGAGACAAGACGGGGAGACTGAAAGCGCACATAAATCACTCACTCTCTTACGAAGTCAGGGCTGAGAGAAGTGCTGTCTTTAATGACAGTAGTTTGAGAGAGATTTGTGACAGAGGCTCAAAGGGAGGTTCTCCCAGAGCGCGTAACACCAGGGGTAAATCCCACCGAGGTGCCAAAGAGCGTGTGACAGGTCTCTGTCGCCTGACTTCTTTCAAAAAGCGCTTAGTGGGTGCGCAAAAACGGATTTCTCTCCATAGCCTTCATGACATAGTATATGTTTTATTTATTTATTTTTACATAAGTTGTAGCATATTCTAGCTACAGAACTTGTTTGACTCAGCAATGTTTTGTAAGTTTGAGCCATGTGTTTATTAAGGTCTGAAATAAAACAAGATGAGAACTTAAATATTCCCTGCACTTTCTGTGATGTAGTATGCTTGCTTATCATACGAAGTAATTAGAAATGACTACATTAAGGTAGTAGCCTAGTGAGAACAGGGTGTTGGGGGAATCACTTTTTTACTCTTTTTCATCAAACCGCAGTTTTTGCAAGTTCCTGCAATTTCATCGCATGAAATTGCATAAATATCCCGCATATTCCATCTTATTTTTTAAGAAAACGTGCCGCATAATCAGGGATTTTTGCCTGCAACAATCACAAAAAACCTCCGCATTTTTCTGGAAGGACTGATTTATGAGGTCAGGTACTGATGTTGGATGAGAAGTCCTGGCTCGCAATCTCCATTGCAATTCATCCCAAAGGGGCTTGATGGGGTTGAGGTCAGGGCTCTCTGCGGGCCAGTCAAGTTCTTCCACACCAAATTCATCAAACCATGTCTTTATAGTCCTTGCTTTGTGTACTGGGGCACGGGCATGTTGGAATAGAAAAGGGCTTTCCCAAACTGTTGGCACAAAGTTGGAAGCATAGCATTGTCCAAAATGTCTTGGTATGCTGAAGCATTAAGATTGCCCTTCACTGGTGATAAGGGGCCTAGCCCAAACCCTGAAAAACAGCCCCATACCATTATCCCTCCTCCACTAAACTTCAAGGTTGGCACAATGCAGTCAAGCAGGTAACATTCTCCCACCATCCACCAAACCCAGATTTGCCCATCTGACTGCCAAACAGAGAAGGGTAATTCGTCACTCCACAGAACACGTTTAGACTGCTCCACAGTCCAGTGTTCGTGTGCTTTACACCACTCCATCTGACGCTTTGCATTGGACTTAGTGATGTGAGGCCTGCATGCAGCTGCCCAGCCATGGAAACCCATTCCATGAAGCTCCCACGACAGAGTTTTTGTGCTTTCAATAATGCCAGTGGAAGCTCAGAACTCTTCAGCTATGGACTTTGGCAAACTATTTCGCAACATGTGCGTTAGCAGTCATTTAGCCTGCTCTATGATTTTACGTGGTCTTCCACTAAGTGGCTGAGTTGCTGTTGTTCCTAAACGCTTCCACTTCTAATATCACTTACAGTTGACTGTGGAATATCCAGCAGGGATTATTGCCACCTTATTGCAAAGGTGGCATCCTATCACAGCACCTTGGTTGAAGTCACTGAGCTCTTAAAAATTACCCATTTTGTATCACAAATGTTTGCAAATGGAGACTGCATGGCTAGGTGCTTGATTTTATACACCTGTGGCAATGTGTCTGATTGAAAGACCTGAAATCAATAATTGACCGGTGTGGCCAAATACTTTATTCATATAGTGTATCTTCACAATGCATATTTGCACATCTTTAATGTTTGCACATATGAATAAGTATGAACTTTTATTCACAAGGGGCAAAACAGTGAGCCAACTTAGATATCTGAAACAAATTTTATTACAAAATAGCAAAACAAATATAATAAAGTCACCACAGTACGACTTAGGTCTTTGTTAACCAATGGCTTTGTCAAAACAGATTCCTTTTACTTGAAAAGTTCCGTCCCTCATGATGGATATGACGCAGTCTGACTGGGAAACCTTTGAACAGATTATACTTCGAGTCATATTTAGTAAGCAACTAACATTTTAAGATTTTTATTAAACACTTTAGCTATGCTTTGTTAGTTCCTATTGCACACTGAGGAACCTCCTTTTCTTGGCAGTGTGTGTATATGCATGGTGACGCCACTCGACATCCGCCGTACTCTCATTCTCCAAGGTGCCCAGTTTGATCATGTACACTAAACAAAAGAACAGAAGGAAACTTTTTACTCATTCCAACAGCAAGTGGCACAGAGCAATTCAACTCAACATTTTATAGGAAAATGCCCTCAAACTATCTGAGAACAGATCATTTCACACTGTTTACTGGTGTCAATGCTGGAAAGCTTAAGTTAATTAGACCAGAAACCTCAGGAGGGAAGTAGTATAAAGGACTTTCCTAACCTGCCCTTATTTTGACATTACACACACAAATTCCACACAGTGTATTTAGTTGAGTCTTCCCTCTCTCACCATATAAGATTTAGGTGATAGGATTTGCTTTTGGTTATAAGCAGGAGTATGAGAGTTGCGCCTTAGCTTAATCTCTATGAAATGACGTTTCTGAGCCAGGAGTCACTTTGCAGTTACCATCACCACAGCAATTCGTGATTGCAGGTGGAAGCACAAACAGACCTGCCAACCTTGAAGAAAGGTTATGAGTACCACCTTACCAGACACTCGTGTGTGGTCATGAACATATGTGGACACGGCAGCACTTTTTTTTTTTTTTTACCATAAAAGTCAATATGCACATGTGGCAAACAGAAGAAACGAGCGTACGTTTACATATTCATATCTATAGGCCTAAGCCCCACATACGTCCATAGATGCCCAATATTTGTTTTATGGTGCAGATCAAGGTCAATTTCATCAATCTGATGGTAGTATTGATCATCTGCTTAAAAAATACAGTAACATGTCCTGTTGTGACAAAAAGAAAGATTTCAAGTGGGATTCGGGGGAAAATTTTGAAAGATCACATGGCGAAATCCTATTTTCATGCAATTTCATACAGAAATAGATAATAGATCATAGACAAGTGCATTACATTAGCATTCCTCATCATGTTCTTGTGTAGTACGACACCTATTAGAACTACTCTCTTCTTATTGCCTTGTTTTTTTCTTATAGAAATTCAGCAGACTTATCAAACAAAAAGTCTTTTTATCATAAGTGTGTTATACACTGCCTGGCCAAAAAAAAGGTCACCACCAAAAAAAAAGGTCATACACTCTAATATTTCGTTGGACCGCCTTTAGCTTTGATTACGGCACGCATTCGCTGTGGCATTGTTTCGATAAGCTTCTGCAATGTCACAAGATTTATTTCCATCCAGTGTTGCATTAATTTTTCACCAAGATCTTGCATTGATGATGGTAGAGTCTGACTGCTGCGCAAAGCCTTCTCCAGCACATCCCAAAGATTCTCAATGGGGTTAAGGTCTGGACTCTGTGGTGGCCAATCCATGTGTGAAAATGATGTCTCATGCTCCCTGAACCAGTCTTTCACAATTTGAGCCCGATGAATCCTGGCATTGTCATCTTGGAATATGCCCGTGCCATCAGGGAAGAAAAAATCCATTGATGGAATAACCTGGTCATTCAGTATATTCAGGTAGTCAGCTGACCTCATTCTTTGAGCACATACTGTTGCTGAACCTAGACCTGACCAACTGCAGCAACCCCAGATCATAACACTGCCCCCACAGGCTTGTACAGTAGGCACTAGGAATGATGGGTGCATCACTTCATCTGCCTCTCTTCTTACCCTGATGCGCCCATCACTCTGGAACGGGGTAAATCTGGACTCATCAGACCACATGACCTTCTTCCATTGCTCCAGAGTCCAATCTTTATGCTCCCTAGCAAATTGAAGCCTTTTTTTCCGGTTAGCCTCACTGATTAGTGGTTTTCTTAAGGCTACACAGCTGTTCAGTCCCAATCCCTTGAGGTCCCTTCGCATTGTGAGTGTGGAAATGCTCTTACTTTCACTATTAAACATAGCCCTGAGTTCTACTGTTGTTTTTCTTCGATTTGATCTCACCAAACATTTAAGTCACGATCATTGAGGATTTTTTTCCGGCCACATTTCTTCCTCGAAGACGATGGGTCCCCACTATCCTTCCAGTTTTTAATAATGCGTTGGACAGTTCTTAACCCAATTTTAGTAGTTTCTGCAATCTCCTTAGATGTTTTCTCTGCTTGATGCATGCCAATGATTTGACCCTTCTCAAACAGACTAACATCTTTTCCACGACCACGGGATGTGTCTTTCGACATGGTTGTTTAGGAAATGAGAAGCAACTCATTGCACCAGTTGGGGTTAAATAACTTGTTGCCAGCTGAAAGATAATCGCCCATGCAGTAATTATCCAATAGGAGGCTCGTACCTATTTGCTTAGTTAAATCCAGGTGGCGACTTTTTTTTTGGCCAGGCAGTGTAGTTATTCAGGCAGGGCACATGGTTTCATAACACAGTTGAATGTAAATTTGTCTGCAATTTGCTTACCTTGGTACAATTCTCACCAGCAATGTATCGACAACAGGCGACTTTGACACTATTTACTTCAGTGTTTGCCCTACCATTTTATTAGGGGGGGCACCCCGCCCCGCCCCCCCTTGAAGGTCAAGTTAATTTTATTTAGTTTTATTTTCTATATAGTGCCAGATCACAAAGAAGTCACTTAAGGTAACCTTTCCTATAGAACAGATCTATACCTTGTCCTTTTATTAAACAAACTAAATAGCCTTATGTTATTTATCTTATTTACAGACCGCGTGTCATTTCTGTCTCTACATGGTCGCGCGTTTACTATCCTCCCCTGCTCTCTGTATCGCGCACGGCGGAGTTTGGCCCTGTTGGGCGCGCACACACATACGTGCCCGCGCACGCGCGCGTAAAAAAAGAGTGTAAAAAAATAAATAAAAAAGGACTCGGCGGTGGAGTGAGATTTCTTAAATGGGCGTGAGAAGGTGATACCGTCTACCGGACTGAACGCACGGTAACTCCGGTCTGAGCTGACGGTGAGGAGCTAATAAGAGCTAACTGCTAACAGACAGAAGCTAACTGCTATGAGACTGTAGTTAACTGTTTACAGACAGAAGCTAACTGCTAAGATAGAAGCTAGCTCTAATAGACACAAGCTAAAGTTAACTGTTTACAGACAGAAGCTTTCAAAGCTCTCAATTTTTGCATTTCTTACGTCATTTTACCTGTCAGCGTTGTTTGAATTGATAGAGTCATCACTGAGGACTACCCAGAGGTGTGGGCGAAGAGGGTTTATCTATCTTGATGGTGAGGGCGACAGTGTACTGTCTAACTGGATGGAACTGAATCAAGCGCATCTTTCTTAGTCAGCCGTGGATGGGAGGGCGGAGGGGAGGGGGGGGCGGCAATATGCAGCAATCCGATTGGCCGAAATCTTTTCGTTCCGGCTACGTGCCTATATTCACCGGGTATGAACTTGAGTGACATCTTGCATAGACAAATACACTGAAACCGGCGAAATGCGCGATCGAGTGATATGCGTACTTTTAGAGCATCAAATCGTACCAGCGTACTTTGATGTCAAAATGCGTGCCTGGTACGCAAAATGCGTACAGGTTGGCAGGTCTGCACAAAGCTGATTGAAATTACATTACATTTGTTTAACTGACATTTTAATCCAGGGTGACTTACAATAAGTGCAGAGATGAGCTGATGGGTGCAGTGTGACAAAGTCCTATTTAAGGACCATTTTTTCCAGCTTTTCACATTCCTTCAGCTGCTTCTTCATACAAAGTCAAGATAGCAATCCACTTAATTTTCAGCATCCAGCATTCACACTGCAATTTCTTAAGACATTGCCTTCTCTAGTTTTTCTTCCTTATCCCTAAGTTATGACCTCATCAGTGATATATTTTCAGTTTCAGCTCTTGTTGAAGAGACAGCTATTAATACTATTTTTTCCCAGATGAGGCTTTCATTCACAAGGCTTTCATAAAAGTTAGGCTTTTCTCACAACTATTTTAGCTGTGTTAGCATCTTCAGTGTTTTTTCACAGGTAATGCATTAAAGGAAGACTAACAGACTGGTGTCTCCTATCAAACTCAATAGAAATTTGAATTCTGCATTGTAGCTCAGTCCATAGGGACTTGGCTTAGGAACCAGAGGGTCGCCAGTTAAAGTCCTCGCCCGGATCTAAATATGGAGCGTGGACTGGTAGCTAGAGAGGTTGACGGCACCAAATCCCCCAATGGCTCAGGGTGCCAGTCCATGGGCAGCCTGATTTATTTCTGCTTAAATTTATTTATTTATTTATTTATTTTGAATATATGTTTATTATTTTTCAAAGGACAGAGAGACAGAAGGAAAAGAAGAGCATAGAAAAGAAAGATCTTAAATTTATTTTTTGACTTGAACACAACACAAAGACTAAATTAAAGTGCACTGGGATCATTTTAACATCTGGCCTAAGATGTGCACTGTGTGGGACATTTTACACTAAGCAGTGCTCTCTAGTGGAAAAAAAACACTATGCAATACCATCTGTTACCACTGTTACTATGTGGCCTTAAACATGTATTTGGCATTTCTGTGCTACACTTCTCTGCACATTGCTGTAGTAGTTAGCACTGCTGCCTCACTGCAAGAAGGTTTGAACCCACTGATTGGCGGAGTTTGCATGTTCTCATAATGTCAGCATGGGCGGCACGGTGATGTGGTGGTTAGCACTCTCGCCTCACAGCAAGAGGGTTCCTGGTTTGATCACAGGTGCGGGAGCCCTTCTGTGGGGAGTTCGCCCCTTGTCAGCGTGGGTTTTCTCCAGGTACAAATATGACTTCCATGACATAATCAAAATAACAAAAGTTGCAACTCACGAGACCAGGGATTCTAGTGCGGGTGACAACCAATCATGCGGGAAATGGTCTCAATTTAGGTGACGCGTGAAAAGAGACAGAAATGCCTTGCAGTCCCGCGCAATGCGGGATGTCTGGTCACCCTATGCGTGCCCAACCATGAATCGGGCTTTACAACGTAATACTGGTGCTGGTCATACAGTCTGAGAACCCAGAAAGACCTTCCCCAGTTCCATCTACAGTGAAAAAATACTTTTTGTTACAATGAAAAGCTGTGATATTTACATGTTGTATCTTGATAGGTTACAACCTCTGATTCCAGTCTTAAAAGTGAATTATCTTTATATCTGTTAGGTTTGGGCAGTATCTTAGTATTATGGTATTTCGAGGTATTTATAAATCCTGGTGGTATGATTTTCAGCACAGTCAATGGTACATACGCTCTTCTATTAATGTCAGACAGAGAGGCTGTACTGAGGATGTATTATATGTAGTGCACAGTACTTGTCACAGGAGGTCAGTCTCTACTGGTGGAACAGACCGTAGAGCTGACAGACATGGTGACTGTAAGTGGTGGAGGTAACATTACAGGGTGCCACACACTTACATCTTCATATACTATAGACCTCGGTGAAATGTCAGAAAGGTATGACGGTGAAATAAGGGTATGAAAAAATAGATACCGCCCCTGAGCCTACTATCCATACTTACATTTCATTTCAAACCTTGGTCCAACCTCTGTCAGCTCAATGTTCTTGTGGTCTGTTTTCTTGTAGGTATGATGCCTGTAACAACAAGACATATTACTCTAAGTACTGTTTACCTCAATAAGGCAATGTTTGTATGGCATTCACACTAAGAGAGTCCCCTCACACTGACCTGAAAGAGATGAAGTCCTCTTGGTTGGCAAATGTGATTACACGTCTGCTGTCCTCCTTTGGCACTGGAAAAAGATACTTGAGGATATTTGATACCTGCATGAGCAGAATTAATTAGTTGTACCCAAAAATGAGTGGTGAAAGCCAACATCAGTGGCATGTGTACAATGCATGGTCCAGCATTAACTCACCCTAATGCCGAGTCGCGAGGTGAAGTTGTGAAAAATGAGGTGGGGGTAGGCCTCAGACATGGTGCCTATGTCTGGAACATCGTGCCTCATTACCACGTTGTACAGTGTGAAATAAGCAGTGGGTCCAAATGGCAAGTGGCACACTACCAGGCCATCTGTAAATGTCCAGGAATTTAAAAAAAAAAAAAAATTCTGTTACTTAATGTGTATTGCCTTGACTCTACTGCATACTCTGATTACAAAATTCACATTTTATCTTGCTTTATAGTTGTATAGTTGTACAGCTGAGGCTGATGGAATTCAATTAGAATTCATCGTCTGGGGAGCATGAATATTTTATCTCATCTTTTCTGCTTGAATTTCTTCTTCTCTAATTTCTTTGTAATTTTGACAACTTGTGAGAAAATGAATTTCTGTCTCAACTTCTCCTGTTCTGCTATGGTGTGTGTGTGTGTGTGTATATATATATATATATATATATATATATATATATATATATATATATATATATATATATATATATATATACACAGTACAGGCCAAAAGTTTGGACACACCTTCTCATTCAATGTGTTTTCTTTATTTTCATGACTATTTACATTGTAGATTCTCACTGAAGGCATCAAAACTATGAATGAACACATGTGGAGTTATGTACTTAACAAAAAAAGGTGAAATAACTGAAAACATGTTTTATATTCTAGTTTCTTCAAAATAGCCACCCTTTGCTCTGATTACTGCTTTGCACACTATTGGCATTCTCTCGATGAGCTTCAAGAGGTAGTCACCTGAAATGGTTTTCCAACAGTCTTGAAGGAGTTCCCAGAGGTGTTTAGCACTTGTTGGCCCCTTTGCCTTCACTCTGCGGTCCAGCTCACCCCAAACCATCTCGATTGGGTTCAGGTCCAGTGACTGTGGAGGCCAGGTCATCTGCCGCAGCACTCCATCACTCTCCTTCTTGGTCAAATAGCCCTTACACAGCCTGGAGGTGTGTTTGGGGTCATTGTCCTGTTGAAAAATAAATGATCGTCCAACTAAACGCAAACCGGATGGGATGGCATGCCGCTGCAGGATGCTGTGGTAGCCATGCTGGTTCAGTGTGCCTTCAATTTTGAATAAATCCCCAACAGTGTCACCAACAAAACACCCCCACACCATCACACCTCCTCCTCCATGCTTCACAGTGGGAACCAGGCATGTGGAATCCATCCGTTCACCTTTTCTGCGTCTCACAAAGACACGGCGGTTGGAACCAAAGATCTCAAATTTGGACTCATCAGACCAAAGCACAGATTTCCACTGGTCTAATGTCCATTCCTTGTGTTTCTTGGCCCAAACAAATCTCTTCTGCTTGTTGCCTCTCCTTAGCAGTGGTTTCCTAGCAGCTATTTGACCATGAAGGCCTGATTCGCGCAGTCTCCTCTTAACAGTTGTTCTAGAGATGGGTCTGCTGCTAGAACTCTGTGTGGCGTTCATCTGGTCTCTGATCTGAGCTGCTGTGAACTTGCGATTTCTGAGGCTGGTGACTCGGATGAACTTATCCTCAGAAGCAGAGGTGACTCTTGGTCTTCCTTTCCTGGGTCGGTCCTCATGTGTGCCAGTTTCGTTGTAGCGCTTGATGGTTTTTGCGACTCCACTTAGGGACACATTTAAAGTTTTTGCAATTTTCCGGACTGACTGACCTTCATTTCTTAAAGTAATGATGGCCACTCGTTTTTCTTTAGTTAGCTGATTGGTTCTTGCCATAATATGAATTTTAACAGTTGTCCAATAGGGCTGTCGGCTGTGTATTAAACTGACTTCTGCACAACACAACTGATGGTCCCAACCCCATTGATAAAGCAAGAAATTCCACTAATTAACCCTGATAAGGCACACCTGTGAAGTGGAAACCATTTCAGGTGACTACCTCTTGAAGCTCATCGAGAGAATGCCAAGAGTGTGCAAAGCAGTAATCAGAGCAAAGGGTGGCTATTTTGAAGAAACTAGAATATAAAACATGTTTTCAGTTATTTCACCTGTTTTTGTTAAGTACATAACTCCACGTGTTCATTCATAGTTTTGATGCCTTCAGTGCGAATCTACAATGTAAATAGTCATGAAAATAAAGAAAACGCATTGAATGAGAAGGTGTGTCCAAACTTTTGGCCTGTACCGTATATATATATATATATATATATATATATATATATATATATATATATATATATATATATATATATATATACACACACACACACACACACACACACACACACACAGTATCTCACATAAGTGAGTACACCCCTCCCATTTTTGCAAATATTCCATTATATCTTTTCATGGGAAAACACTATAGAAATGACACTTTGATATAACTTAAAGTAGTCAGTGTACAGCTTGTATAGTAGTGTAGATTTACCTTCCTCTGAAAATTACTCAAAACACAGCCATCAACATCTAAACAGCTGGCAACATAAGTGAGTACACCCCACCGTGAACATGTCCAAATTGTGCCTAAAGTGTCAATATTTCAAGTGTAGTGTTAGTGCTGCGATCATAAACAGTCTAGAATACCGAGCAACTCACGCCAGTCAAACTCAACTGAAGGTTGTGACATGTTGACCGACATGTTGACAAGGTATTCCAACCCCTTTGTGGGGACTGCATCGCCAATTCTACACGTGAATAACAGAGAACTCCTAGCACTTAGCCGTTTATATTTTTGTTGAGTATAGGCAATTAGAAAATGTGCTGGAGATGGTGAATGAGCATTTCAAAGCAACTCGAACTCGTTATACGAGTACCCACAGTGCTTCCCTGATTAGCAAACGTTAGCCCCGCACCTCACGGGTACTTGCTGCATGTTGCTTTCACCGTCTCCAGTGCATTTTCTAATACAGTGTAAACACCAGTGCTACCTGTCAAAATGTCGGAGATACACACAGCCTTCAGTTGCGTTTAACTGGTGTAAATTGCTCGGTATTCCAGTCTGTTTATGATCGCAGCACCAACACTACACGTGAATAACAGAGAGATGAGAGACGGAGAAACAGTCTGCTCTGTTGCGCCTGTGTGTAGCCTACGACGTCACTGTTAAGGGCACGTTCAAGAACACCAACATTGTGCAACAGTTTAACACTGTTTTAAGGTTTTTCTTCTGGTCATCGGCCTTGTGAGCACAGGGATCGGCCTAAGCCGATTACCTCAAAATGGCATTAGACCAAAACGGTCACAATTTCAAGCCCTGAGAATTGTAGTTTATGTATTGATTGGATTTCTGTTTTCCACTGCTTGAAATATCTCAGTTTATTATCGTTGTGTATTTGTTTTACTTGTGAGTTGGGAATTATTTTCATGGCATCACTTTGACTTATGATTATGATTTCCTCATTTGTTCCATTCCAGATGTTTTTAGCTGGGTTCAGACAGTTTTGCTGTTCTAAGCAGGCTCCAGTCAGTCAGTCAGTCAGTCAGTTCATGTGGCTCCTGTAAGATGTCTAAACACTGCTGAAAACTATCTGCTCTTAGCCACAAGGACCAATCAAGTGTGACCAATATGAAAATAAACAAAAACAAAAGAGGGCGTACCAGGCTGTCCTCTTGTTTCATGCACGATGATGAGGTCTGTAACACTGTTGGTTTTGCAGGCTCTCACAAGTGCGCTGATCTCATGGCCTCCTCTGTTCATGCGCTGGGCTCCAGGGAACATCAGCTTTACCTCCTAGACCAATTGTAATACATGGCATGTTATTTTCTGCTGTCTTTACTTACTCCCCACCAGAGTTGTGTATAACGCGTTACTTTGTAATGCGTTAGAGTACATTGATTACTTTTTGCAGTAACGAGTAACCTAACGCATTAGTTTGCTGTTTGAGTAATCAAATACTTAAGTACATTTTCAAACAAGACATCAGTTACTTCTGTTACTTTTAGAACGCTGGTCCTTCAGCTCCAAAACAGAAATGGCTGTCGTTTGGTTCTAATAACGGAGATAACGTTAAACCTATCAGTCTGAAAGAAGTCGGGATGTGCCGAAATGAAAATTTGTGGCCGAAGCCCAATATTATTAAATGCTTGGCCGAATACTGAGTACTGAATACCGAATATCATTGTTTAGTTGTTCATTAGTTTTTGCAGATGAACCCCCTCCAGATTAGTGTTGTCACAGTATCAAAATTGGGACCCACTGTGCGATACCAATGAAAATATCATGGTTCTGAGTAGTATCACGATACCACAGCGAAAATGAGGCAGATGTGCCTTTTGTCATTTATGAAAAGATAAATCACTTTTCTATAACACATCAATGATATTTCAATGGAATAAATTACTTATTAACTTATTCATACTTCAAAAACAGCATCAATAAGTGATTAACATAGGGGGGATCAAAATTTAAAAAAATAAATAAAATAAAAATCAACCAGCCACCCTCCTCCCCTGACAGTCCCTTCATAAGTAATGAACAGTCCCTACAGTGTGGTGAGGTTTGTGGGCCATTACTGCCAGAAAGAGAGAAATGTGAAAGGCTTGTTTCTCCTCTGACAAATCAGATACCTGTGTTTAGCTGGCTCGGCTGTTCAGGTACTTCTGGGCAGTCATGACACCAACAAGAGGATATTATTGGAACCGACTTCTCCGTCGCCCGGTAAGCTGATGGCCGCCATATTTGACAGGAATACATTAACGTTACTGTCTGTGTCTGTGACCCCTGTTCAACCCACAATTGGTGGGATTTGCCTTTCGTTTCTGCTGCTGGTTGAAATATGTAGGCTGCTCGCACAGTGTGCTGAATGATTTAAGCCTATTTTGCTCGCTCAAAACTATTTTTTGTCGCAAATGCGAGTGCCGTGACGAATGGATCGCCACGCTACCGTCATTTTATTCCGCCCGTCACGGCACACCGTTTGATTGCGTTATCAAAACGCCGCTATTATTTGGCCTTGCTTTTAACTTACTCCACCGAATACCGAATGTGTGTTTTTTTTGCAATATTCGGCCGAATATATTCGGTTACAGAATATTCGGTGCATCCCTAGAAAGAGACCCTCAAGAGGATGAAGCGGTTAGAAGATGAATGAATGAATGAATAATAGGGCTGCAGCTATTGATTTTTTTAGTTATTGATTATTCTGGTGATTAATTGAGTAATCGGCATATATAGGCATATATACGTAGATGCCGCATATATGTCTATGCTCTCGTCTACTTTTCAGGCGAGGCGCAGTCATCTCGAACATGCCAATTGTCTATGGTCTATGGATCAAGACGAGCGCCTCTTCCTACGTGCTCAAAAACGTAAGTGCTGATTGGCCGAAGAGGAGTCCTGTGTATCTGCGCTCGATTGCTCTTCCTTCATCCTTAAACTATCCGGATGTCTGTCACAGTAAATTGAAATTGAATTTTGAGAACTGAATTTGAATTGTGAGAACTGAATGTGAAGATATATAGAAATAAATTCAATTTCAAATTATACTATTCAGATTTAGTTTTTCAATGCAAAGATTCAAATTAAACAATACAATTTCAAATTATGTGATTCAAATTCAGTTTTTCAATGCAATTATTCAAGTTTAGAAATTTAAATTCAAATATAAATTAGGGCCGTAACGGTACATGTAGTTGTGTCGAACCGTTCGGTACGCGACTTTCGGTTCGGCACGACTCTGTACCGAATTATTGGTCGCAGGATATTATTTTATTTTATTTTGTTTTATTTTAAGTCCGTTTTTGCGAGCCGAATCATTTAAAATATCTAGTTCCCCAATGGACATAATTGAGTGACGCACCGAGTCCCGTAAATCTCCGCTTTCACTTTGTGCATGGTGTGGGTTAAAATGAAAAAGAAAGTGACAAACACATAAGCCGTGAGCCTGCTCCGCCTCAAGCCAGTCGCGGCGCACCATATGCCCGCCACGAGCCGTTCAGCACCGCGGACAGTCGGACTAATGGGCTGTCGAACCAATGACATGGACCCCATGGGAAGTGAGCTTGACGAACCTGAAGACCCACCCGCAAACCTTAAGTCCTCCATTTGGGAACACTTTGGTTTCAGGGTAAAATACGAAGATGGAAATAAACAATTGGACAAGACACAAGCAGTGTGCCGACACTGCAGAACAGCGGTCGGGTATGTACTTGGAAACACATCTAACATGCTAACGCATCTAAAGCGACACCACCCGAGTTTGAACGTTAACCGGCACGACTAGATTGATTGATTGACTGATTATTTTTATTTTATTTTTATTTTATTTGTCATGCACAAAGTGCCGAACCCTCATGGGTTTATAAGACACCAAAAAAATACAGTTGCAGTGCACATTATTATTATTATTATTAATTTTTTTTTCATTTCATACATAATTACAGCCCCTTTTATGGCTCAGACTGTAAACAGAATATTCTGCCTTCTCTCCCACGCTTTACAAGTAAAATCTGCAACAAAAAAGATTCCCTTTCTAAACACAACTCAAGTTTCTCATACTCGTCCAGCCAAAAGAAATCAGCATAAATAGAGGACATTTTAATAAAAAGTACACCCCTCAAGTCCTCATAAACAAGACAGTAAAACAGAAAATGGACTTCACTCTCAATTTCACCGAGCTCACACACCTGACAAAGTCTGTCGTCCTCTGGAATGGCATTAAACCTGCCGGTCTCTAAAGCCAAGGGTAATGTTCCTGAACGTAACTGTGCACATAATGATCTTTGTCTTTTGTTTAAATTATACTTCACATACATTTCAACATCATAACAGTTTTTTATGAGACAGTAAGTTCGTAATTTTGGTTTATACCATATATCGACAGACCATTTTTCCTTATACTTGAGAAACATATTATTCTTTAACTCCCGAATATTACAAAGTAACCTGTTATGAAAGATAAATGAAAAATCATTCAAATTAAATAAGGATTTGCTAGAAAAAGCAATCTGGTGCAAACTACGATATCGTCGTCGTTTAAAAAGAAAGAGCGTTTCCCTGACCATCGCGCTAAAGAAATAACCAACGCCATTGGAGTTGAGTAAAATTGTTTAAGCTGCACTTTAGATATAAGCATGTTTTGTTTACTGCACTTTAACAAAGTGGGAAAGCTAAGTAAGTTCCTAGTAAAACTGAATCTGAGCAGGCTTTAAAGCTGACCAGCTGCACTATACTTTTTATTTTAATTGAGTAAAACTGTTAAAGCAGAAATTTATATTTTTCATTCAAAAAATGTGTTATAAAAACAGCAGGATTTTATTTTTCACTTTTATATTTCTTTTTTTTTCATTCAAACAATGTGAAAAAGCAGAATTATATATATATATATATTTGTTTCATTCAAAAATTGTGTAAAAAGAGTTAACTGCCGTGGTGGTATGTTTTAATAAGGTGACCAATAAGTAAAAGATATTTAATAGTTGTCTATTTTTTTTATTACTGTACTGAAAAAAACAAACAAACTGTGACTTGTGTACCGAGGTACGTACCGAACCGAGATTTTTGTGTACCGTTACACCCCTAATATAAATGATTCAAATTCAGTTTCTGGTGGCACATATTTCAGCCCATACACAATGGACTTCAAAAAGGCTGATTCACAAAGGAGAACTTATCTGTATGATACCTCCTCCTTTCACCACCAAAACCTAAACAAGCTGGCATCTGGCAGCTTGGAGATCACCTGGAGCTGAATGTAAGTATTGTTGTGTGACACCCAACAGTGCATGCCCACAAGCTATCCTGGTGTGTGCAGCATGTATGGTCTGGTGACCACTCAGCGTGCAGCAGTGACCAACATAGACGCTGAAGAAGAGCATGAGCACGACCAAGAACAGGCTGAGTTGGTGGCGAAAAAACGCAATGTCTATTAAATGGCGATACTTTGGATTCAGGTACGGCGACGTTTAACAGAAAGACATGCTGTGTAAAAGTTTAAAGGTTAAAGTCACCACGTCCCACGGCAATACGGCCAATCTATATCAACACTTGAGACAGTGCAGAGAAAGGTAGGAAGAATACATGCGAGAGAAAGCCAAGCCGTGTAACGTTAAAGACAAAGAGACAAATGAAAGCTGCCAGAGCCTCATAAAAGAACAACAAAGCACAGTTACGCAAACATTTGTGAGTGTCATGGGGAAATCATGAACTCCATAACAAACTATATAATAACAAATTTAAAACTGAGCAAAATTTTGCTCGGGTTCGGCCCACCTGACATGCTGCTGTCGTGCAATGGCCTGTTCACGTGCTGGAATTTGTCATTTACGTGACAATGCCTGAACGCAACACAGGCTTGCTCCGCTGTGTGTACAGTGCTGTGCTGCACTTCTGTGCGAGCAGCATGTTTGACTGTGCTCAGTCTGTTGATGGTCATTTACACACTGTCCATAACAAAAACTATGTCAGGTCAGTTCAGTGTCCCCTGATATAATGTAGGGGAAACACTGAATCAAGCAAGAAGACTCATGATACCATTTATGTATTATATTGTAATCGCAATCACAAATCGCGATATTGTCCACTCAAATCACCATCGCACATTTTTATCAAATCGTGCAGCACTAGTATATGGGGCTTCTCAAAGCCAAGGACGGATCTTTTATCAGCTGAATTTCAAGGAGGCAACATCATCAAATCCCGCTGAACGGCTGTTCCAATGTCGAGGATCCTTCAAATTCTGCGAAGGGCAGAGTCTTTCCTTCTGAGAATTTTCAAGGATGTATGTGTGTATCCTCAGCAGACATAAAGTGCCCACAATTCTTTGCCAGAACTGAAGGCAGGGACTCTTCAACGATTGTGTTCACCAAATGCTACGAAGAAGTCTTGCCTAACCTCTGTAGGACTCCACTCAGAAGCACTAATAGTATGGTAGCTAGAACAATGATCTCTTAAGTTTACCACGATAGTACTGTGTGAATATGAATAATAAGGAAGTACGTACTCACCCACCTTTTCGGTGGTTATACTAAGACCACAGCTGCTGGGTAAGTGGTTTGTTTACATGACGGGACGGCGATCCATATTTAACAGATCCAGTTTGGACAGAGAGCTTCCGATGTAAAGCGATGGGGTGTGACAGCCTGACTTTCGCTTACTGTTAGGTACAGTCTAACAGTGTGTGTTGGTTAATACTCTGGAATCACCACTTGCAGCTATATTTGTTATTAAGGTTCAAAGGCCTTTGAGGCCTATCAATAAAATTATTATAAACATTCTAAAAATTAGTATTAAATGAAGTAAGGCTGAGGTAAGGGCTATAATTTACCAATAATTATGGAACTATGTTTGCTTGTCGACAGGTTTCATATTTCAGCATGTTCAGATGGCCTACTGTGCTATGTGGGTTATAAATTGGATGTCTACTACCTGATCTCAGTCTTAATTTTTCTTCATATTGATTGAAAAAAAAGATAGATGGTTCTTTTTAGGAAACTTCAAAGAAAACTGATCTTTAAGTTATTTGTAAATTACAGACTCATACAACAAAGCCTCAAAGTCCATCTGCTGTCACTGTGGAGAAAGTGGCCTGACCTTGGAAAACATTTTGAGTCTGGAGCTGGGGTCTCTGGATGTGGTGACCATGACTTTAGGATCTTCAACTCCAGTCCATTTATACTCATCATCCATGTGTGAGCTGGCACCTGCACAGAAAACACCCAATACATCAATGGAAATGAATATATGGATGGTTAAACTAAATGGAATGAACAAATTGGTGCAATCAGGTGGATGGTGTTGATAATCATGAAAAATAACACTTACCTTCTGCACCCTCATCATCATACTCCAGTAGTTTCTGTAGCTGCAAAGCTTCTTTGCGTACCTCAGTTGGAAGAAGACGATTTTCTGCAGAGGAAAAAGAGCATGTGTTATACATGGATTTGTGGTAGGTTAATTTCCACTACTGATCACTTGTTTTAGAAAATGCAGAAGGACAAATTGAACCTAATGATCATGATCATACCATCAAGTGCACCCTTCAGCTTTTGTTTCTTCTCTTCAATTGTACGGACCCTATCCTCTTGGGCCTTTCTGTACAGGTACTCTCGTCTAAGTCTCACCTCTCGACGAAGCTGTAACAACATTAAACCAAATTATTTCACGCAAAGAGTTGCAGGCTCCACACTTAAGTCATTTTGATATGAAAATAAAAGCTTGGTTCAGAAACATAATAGGATCATTAAAAACAATGTAACGTATAATATTTTGACATCTGTGTTCATTGTGGTTAAATGTTATTTACACAACAGTTAGTTCAGGCCAAGCAATCTGATTAGACAAGAGGCATTCAAGAGCCCCTTTTACACTGCCAGATTTTCCGCGAATGTTGGGCCTTTTTGCCGGCAAGCTGCGAGCGTTTAGACACACAGAGCCAGATTGGCGAGTTGATCCGAGGTGCCCAATTTCCCACCTCGTAGGGTAGTCATATTGGCAGAAACCTTTTAGTTTAAAAAGACCGAGGCGGCCTTCCGCAATGGGAGGGGCTGTTGAAGGCTGATAGCAGGAATTAGCGAGGAGCTAATAGCAAGAGGGAAATGGAAACCTGACAGACACTGTAAAGATGAGCAACTGGGGAGACAAAGAATTGCGCCCCCTCCTTGCCCTTGCAAACGAAGAGGCCATTAACTGTCAGGTGACAGGAACGGTGAAGAACGGGCCGACTTACGAGAGAATCGCCAAAGGTCTGACGAGCAGCGACTTCCCTCCCATGTCACTGTTTACGTCACACGCTAAGCTACACGTTTTGCTACTTGCTCACGCCCCCCATTGCCCCGAAAAAGGCGCATTCTGTATAAGTATGTAGGCGGCATTTCTGGAATTTCTCAATTGTGGGATCAATAAAGGTGTATCTTATCTTATCTTATTTTTGCCGCACTCCCCGATTTTGTTTTTATACTGCAATTGCTGAAAAAAGACTGATTGGGCTTTCCTGCAAATTTGTACAATTCCTATCTAAAAAGGGCTACTAAGTGTTGCTAAACAGCTGATGCTTTATTTAAAATAAACATTTCTGTGTCATTACAATGACATGATTTGAAGTATCCTGGCCTGATTGTTGATCAAAATTTGAACTTTAAGGAGCATATAAGGAAAATAGTAAAAACCATAAAGTATAACTTGGAAAGTTTCGCTCCCTGGATGCAGCCAAGATATTTATGCATGCTATGATCCTCTCACATGTCTTACTGCATTACATGCTTAGGACAGGCTGGGGAAACAGCCTTGAGACCCCTTGAGTTGATATACAAACAAACCTTTGGACAAAAAGCCATTGCATTTTCATTACTGTAGGATACTGAAGAAATAAAATTTACTGAGCTTTGAAGAGTAAAGATTATGTTCAAATGTCTGGTTTATAACACTTAAAATGGTTTGGCTCTTCCTCTATTCTATAACTCTACGTACACTTCCTCAGTAACTTCTATTAGATCCTCGAGATAATCCTCTGTACAAGACTGGAACATACCATTTCATCGCACTGCATTTGGGCAGGCAGTTTTTCCTGTAAAGGCTACAAATCAGTTTAAAACTCTCCTGTTTTCAGGACACAGCTGGTTGTATGCTGGAGGATTCTTCACGGTCTAACCTGAAATAAATCTGTATCTCCCTGCCACAAAGGTGACCATTTCTATACAGGATATAATTACAATTAAATTAAGTATGGTATCGTATCACACTACAGAATAAATCATCTATTATAACAACTACAACAGCCCACACTGTGTTTCCTTTCGGAGAGACATCAGGCGCACGTTGTCAGTGACGCTATATTAACAGTTAACGTTAGCTAAGTTGATAATGAAGAAGGTAAATCGCCTGCATGCATTTCACACCAAGCTACTGATAGATTCCATGCTCAAACATATTTTCAAATAATTTTTAGACTTACCATGGTGTTGTCTTAGCCGGTGGTTAGCTAGCAGGAAACACACATGGAGCTATGGCTAGGAGGACCTTCTTTTTCTTCTTCTTCCGTTTAATGGCGGATCGCAAGCAACGTTCAGGTGCATACCGCCACCTACTGTAAAAGAGTGTGTAGCGTCATATCCCCACCTCTAGATTCTACCCATCAACTGGGTCTCTTTCAGAAAGCTGAATAATGCTTTCCTTACAACTTGGATCTTTTCTCTTTCCCCTTCAGTACCTAGAATTCCAGCCACACTCCAGTCCTGCTGCGCTGCTCTGACTTTCCACTGTAGCATCTCTCTCTCTGAAGTATACTTTGGACAGTGTATTAAAATATGTTCCACATTTTCCTTAACACCACATCTCTCACACTTGTCAGTATTCTTTTTCCCAATTAAATTCATTGTGTCATTCAGACCAGTATGACCAACTCGAAGCCTCATCATGATGATTTCTTCTCTTCTGTTCCTTTCTTTAAAGATTTTTGTTATAACTAATTTTTGTATGTTGTGATATTTTCTTCCTTTCTGATCATCTTCCCATCTTTTCTGCCAAATTTCCTTGCCTATCGCCCTTATCATTTTTTTACCCTCTCCTTTTCCATAAGGTATTGTGATTGTTATGTTCTTTTCCAGAGCCCTTTTTGCTAGGTTATCAGCTACCTCATTTCCCTTCACCCCTGTATGAGCTGGCACCCAGCAGAACTGTACCTCAATTCCACCCCTGTGAAGTCTGATCAAACTGTGCTGTATTTCAATGAACAAATCTTCCCTGATTATGGTTTTTGACTGTAGGCTTTCCAAAATAGCAACTGAATCTGTACATATCACCACCCTATCTGGTCTGACCTCCTCCACCCACTGTAGACTGATAATTGCAGCCACCATTTCTGCTGTGAATACTGACAAGTGGTCTGACAGGCGTTTTGAAATGTTCACTCCAAATAATGGTATGTACACCCCTGCTCCCACACACTCCTTTGTGTTCTTAGATCCATCTGTAAATATTTTGAGGTAGCTGTAATACCTAGTTCTTAGGTATTCACTAGTTCTTTCACCCACTTCACTCAGTCGCCATTCTTTCTTCATATTACAAACATTCATGTCCACCTTTGCTTCAGGGTAGATCCATGGAGGGACCATACTGACTGGACTGGGCTATGTGAATTCTAAATTATCTAACCCATACTTTTTGGCCCATTCATTTCCTGTCCACCCAAACCCTTTCCTCTGAAACCTGGAATATTCCCAGCAGCTTTGTAGAACTTGTGCAGCTGGATTCTTTGCCCCACTTCCTTTAAGCTTGATCCAATAAGCTAATGATACCCTTTCTCTCTGTAACTCCAGAGGCATCTCTCCTGCTTCTATTAACAGAGCATTAATGGGGGTAGTCTTCATGGCTCCCGTGCATACATGTAATGCTCTGTACTGTAATCTGTCCAATCTATGTAATGATGTTTGAGCTGCTGCACCATACACCATGCATCCATAGTCAAGTATCGACCTCATGAGTGCCCTATACATGTCAAGAAGAGCCTGTTTGTCTGCCCCCCAGTCACATCCAGCCACAGCTTTCAGCAAATTAATGACTTTTTTACATTTAGTTTCCATGAACTCAAATTGTTTTTTCCATGCATATTTACTGTCAAGCCATCGGCCCAGATACTTAAATTCAGTCACCCTCTCTAGTGGCTGACCATACATTGTTATATTCTCCACTTCAATCTTTCTCTTACTTGTTATCATCATATAGCAGGACTTATTTACTGACATCTTAAAGCCCCATTGGTATGACCATCTCTCTACTTCCTCAACTGCTCACTTTATTTTTTCCATCACATGAGAAACATTTCTCCCCCTCATCCAGACGGCCCCATCATCTGCATACAAAGCTGATCTAATACCTCCTTCTACATTTGCAAAAATAACATTTATCATTATGTTGAACAACACTGGGCTAATAGCACTCCCTTGTGGGGTACCGTTTTCCACTTTAAACTCTTTTGAAAGTTCTGCCCCAACTTTCACTCTTATTCTCCTGTCTGAGAGAAAGCTCATTATCCAATTATACATTCTTCCATTAATGCCCATTTGATTTAACTTAATAAGTAAATCTTCCCTCCACATTGAATCATATGCTTTTTCTATGTCGAAAAATACAATTACCATTGTTTCTTTCATCATTAATGCTTTTTCAATATCATTACTTACTCTAACTAGTGCTTCTGTAGTGGATTGACTCTTTCTAAACCCACACTGAATATCCTTTATTAATTCTCTCTGTTCCAATACATACGAAAGTCTGTGTACAAGAATCTTTTCCATCCATTTACACAGGTGGGGCGTGAGTGCTATTGGTCTATAGTTACTAGGGTTAGTGTGATCTTTCCCTGGCTTGTGAAATGGCAATATAATTGCCCTTTTCCAGCTACTTGGAACATCTCCATCTCTTCAGATTTGATTAAAGAATTTCAACACTTTATTTAATGACACTTCAGGGAGCTGCCGGAACATGGCATAACAGAGCTGATCTTCCCCTGGGGCTGTGTAACCAGTACCTTTAAGCACTATGTTAAGTTCTTGCATTGTTAATTCCATGTCTAGTGTTGTTGTAAAGCTCTTTCTTCTTCCTTACCTCTCCAAGTTCTCTGAGTATCCTCTCCTTTTGCTGCCTATGCTTATCACCCAGGTGTTCACCGCTATGCACAGCAGCAAATGTCTCACCTAACACATCTGCCTTTTCTTTGTTTGCTATATCTAACCTCTGACCAACGCTGGGATTTTACCAGAACTTTTTTTCTCCACTCATTTTCTTACACATTGCCCAAACATTTTGGAGTTTTATTTCTCTTCCTATGGATGAACAATAGTTTCTCCATGTTTCCTTTTTTGCTTCCTTTATTATCCTTCGGGCTACAGCCCTTTTCCTTTGTAATCTACAAGGTTCTCTATTGACATGTTCTTTCTTAACATTCTAAGAGCCTTGTTTCTTTCTTTTATTGCTCTGCTGCATTTGTCATTCCACCAGGGGACTACTCTTACCTCATCTTTTGTTGTTCTTTTTGGGATACAAAGATTTGCAGCATTTAAGATATGCTCTGTAACTTCACTAGCACATTCCTCAATATTTCCTTCAAGTGTTATGTGTGCAGTCTCCTTACAACACAACCTAAAACGTTCCCAGTTAGCTTTACTAATGCACCATCTGGCAACTGTATACCCTTCTTGCTTGCACACATTATCATTTCTTGTGGTAATAATTGGAAAATGATCACTTCCTAGTGTAGAGTCATCTTTAACACACCATTCACAAATATTCACCATTTTATCTGACACCAGAGTAAGATCTAGTACTGATACTGCTCCTCTGTTTATTTATTCTGGTTCCTTTTCCATCATTAATACAAACCAGATTTCTCTCATCTATCATGTCACTAACTCGGCTTCTTCTCCGGAGCCTTTGTGCTCCACTGTCTCTCAGATTAACTCATATCGCAGCGGTGCCTGGACAGCGTGACGTGTGTGGTTGTGCTGCTGCCGTGGTCCTGCCAGATGCCTCCTGCTGCTGCTGCCATCATTAGTCATTAGTCATACTTCTACTGTTATTATACACATATGACTATTGTCACACTTGTATACTGCCAGATATTAATACATACTTTCAACATATTGTACCGCAGTAGCCAGAACTATAATATTATTACTTTCAATAATGTTGTTGTAAGCTACTGTCATTACCTGCATCTCTCTCTTTTTCTCTGTCTCATTGTGTCATGTGGATTACTGTTAATTTGTTATGCTGATCTGTTCTGTACGACATCTATTGCACGTCTGTCCGTCCCGGAAGAGGGATCCCTCCTCAGTTGCTCTTCCTGAGGTTTCTACCGTTTTTTTTCCCCCGTTAAAGGGTTTTTTTGGGGGAGTTTTTCCTTATCCGCTGTGAGGGTCATAAGGACAGAGGGATGTCGTATGCTGTAAAGCCCTGTGAGGCAAATTGTGGTTTGAGATATTGGGCTTTATAAAAAAAACTGAATCGAATCATTTCCTCAACTACACTCCTGTTATTGTCTGTAAGATTACTGCCCCATAAGCTGTTATGAGCATTGAAATCCCCACACCAAATTTCTTATATACTATACCTGCTATTTCTTTAAACATGTCACATGTTAAGGAATGGAATGTTAATGGATTATAGAAGTTTATTATCTTGAAATTTCTTTCCTTCCGTGAGCTGCAGAGCTCTACTAAAACACAGTCTCTCTTTAGGTGAGGTGATCTCTCTGTAGACCAACCCATCTTTGATAAATGTGGCACAACCTCCTCCACTATGCTTATCATCTCTGTCATGTCTAACTACGCTGAATGCAGGGATCCTAAAAATCTATCTGTGGTCTCAACCAAGTTTCCTGAACACAAACAACATCTGGAACTACTTCCAGATCATAAATATATTTTTTAAGCTCCTGACCATTAGCTAACAAACTTCTGGCATTCCATTGAAGAATGTGTATAACCATAAATAGTGCATCAAGCCACATCTTTGGTGTTTTCTGCAGCTTCTGCTACTGTCAACAGTGTATGTATTTGATCAGCTTTAATTTCTTTCATGTCGAGGAATTTTCCTGCTGCCTCTACAACTGTCTTAATTTTATCACTTTTCTTCATGTTTACTGCTACATTGATGGCATGGCAGATAAAAGCCACAAAGTTCTTTTTTCACTACCATGGTACTGTCATCCACTTTACATTTATGTGAGCATGTCCTTTGCTCTGGTACAGAGGGCCCTTGTATTTGGGTCTGATTTCCTTGAGTGCTTGCTCTCTCCACTGTATCCCTCTGTCCCTTTCTACTGACATCCATACTGTGAGCTCCCTCTATTATTCTCTTTAAAGCTTCTACATATGAGACATTCTCCGTTATTTTGACTCTGAGCTTCCCTTGCTTCTCTCTGAACTATGTGTGGCAACGTGGGGGTGGTGCTTTTATTATAAAGGGGCTGTAACGGAATGACACCAATTGCAAGCCAGACAATGCCACCTAGGGACTTTCACCCAAGGAGTTTTACCCAGTTCTAAGCAATAAGGCAAACACAGGTTCAAGCACTACAAGACAGAGATGTGGCTCAAAAGCAAATCAAAATTTATTTATTTATTAAGAATTATATAAGCAAAAATAATACTATTAAACTGGAAGTGTCTGTAGAGGGAAAAGAAAGAATTAGTAATGGGCAATGAAGGCAAGTCAAAGTTACAGAAGGATGTATGAAAATTTTACAATTTATTCTCTAACAATAACTCTTTTTGTTTAATTAATAAAAACACTTCCAGAGTAGATGATTAAAACTATCAAAACGGGGAGGGGGGAGTGAGTGGAAGCTAGCAAGGGGGAGGCAAACTACCAAAAGAAGTGTCCCAGGAGTGCACTTACCCACCACTCATGAACTCACAGCAAACACACGGCAAACAGGTGCAGACTATCGTGTCCCAGTGCCCTTATCACTACAACAGAAAGGTGCTGGGAACCACCCAGGGTGCCTAGCCTCCACCAGTAGCCAACAACCACTGCACTGTAAGAAAAAAAAAAAAGAAGAAAATGTTACCCAAGAAACGGCTAAAACTGTATTAAACCAGTTGGTTCAGGCTAAAGGGGCAAATTTTAATAACAATTTCAATAAAATGTCATAATTCAAAAGTAATGGCTAACTCAAAGTAAACTAAAGATGAGCAACCTGGAACAAAACAGAACCTAACAAAACCAAAGCTAACAAAACAGACAAAACACTCATCGAAAACAAAACAGCAGCTGATTGTGTCTGAGCAGGTACTACAATTACCCTGATGTCCTCCAATCAGTTTGGAACAATTCACCACCACAAAAGAAGCAAATACAATGTTAACACATTTTGTGGTTTGTGGAAGTTAAACATTGTTTGAAAAGTTAACAAACCTCAAATCAATTTCAATGGACACCAAGATGACCAGGCCATCCGTGCAAAACAGGCAGTAAACTATTTAACACAAACACAATGTAGCTTCTGTTAAAATAAAGGTCACTACTCAAAGTAAAACAGGCTAGAACGACCTCCAGGCCACATTACCCACCTCAGAGACATGACCATTTGGCAGCCACCAGGCACAGACAAGGAGAAAGGCAGCCTTCATGCCACAGGTGTCTTAAATAGGCTCTGCCAATTTAGGGGAGGAGTTGACCTACTTTTTGGAGAGGCTGCAGTCTGCAACCTCTGACTGAGATTCTCTCTGCTACATATGCATCCTCCGTATGCAGCACTATGATCTCCTCCACAGTTACAGCATTTCACTTGAGCGTCTTTTCCACATTTTCCACATGCTGCCCTCCACATCGTGCACACCATAGTTTCCCTTTGCATTCTTTAGCAATATGTCCCATTCTTTGACATACAAAGCACCTGATTGGTTTAGGTATATACTCTCTCACATTGTAATTCATGTACCCAATCTGCACTGATTTTGGGATGCTGTTCTCAAACTGTAGAATCACTGACATTGAGTCTTTCAGAATACCATCCCTTTTGCTCTTAATCCTGGTCGCATCAACTTTCCCTCCTTTGACTTCTTTTTTAATGTCATCCATAGACACACTAAGTGGTATCCCTGAGATTACTCCCTTCAACCTGGCAAGTGCTCCAGGTACATAGGCCTTTATCTTTTCCCCTACAAGCGATGTCATTTTAATGATCTTATCCTGCTGTTGTTTGCTCACTGCATGAATTAGCACTCTCTTTTTATTCAGCAGCTTTGCTAACTTGATCTTACCAATTTCCTGTTCAATTGCTCTTGTTAGTTTGATCGGGTGGAAATGACCCCCCTCCCGATCAAATTCAATCATTACTTTCATCTCATCTGTCTGTTTTTGCTCCTCATGCGCTGTTTTTATTGGAGAGGTCCGCGTCTTCTTGTTATGACTTTTCGAGTTTTCACTTTCTTCTGACCAACTCCTCGCTCTTTCTTGCCTATCTCTAAGCGCTCTTTTCATTCTAGTAGATCTAGAGATCATCCACTCCATTTCATTCTCACTGTTTCCCCCTGAGGACGAGGACATGGCGCTACAGTCAAAGTACAGTTTATGCGAAATCGCCAAACAATTTTCAATCCTACCGCCAACCGAGTTCCACTTCCTCCTCCTCCTCCTCCTCCTCCTTTTCTTCTTCCTTTTTAACGGCAGTAGCAAACTATGATAGTGCATTACTGCCACCCTTCGGTCTGTGTGATTACTGTATAGGCTTACTACTTTTTGCATAATAAAAGGGAAAAACAAAACAAAACAAAACAAAACAAAAAAACCCCCCTCATACCCGTTTATCTAGTCCTGTACTTCTAAGATACTCAAATACTCTACTCATTATTCTATCTGTCAAGGGCTTATCTAACATTTCTTTTATGCTAAATTCCATCCCTATTTCCTCAATATTTCTTTTTAATTTCTCTTTCCCTCTCATACTTTTTACATTTCATAAAAATATGTTTAACACTTTCTTCCTCTTTACAAACACTGCACTCTCCATTTCTGTGTTTCCCTATCACAAATAATGTTTTACTTAGTCCTGTGTGTTCTAATCTTAACCTTGATAAAATAACCTCCTCCCTTCTGTATCTGCCTCCCTGTTTCAGTCCCCCTACAGAGGGGTTTATAAAAAACAGATCTCTTCCTTTCCTTTCATTATTCCAACATTTCTGCCATATATTCTTGATTTCTTGCTTTATTAAAGTCTTAGTTTCTGCTTTACTCATCTTAGTTGTTGCTGTAATTTTATCATATTTAAGAGCTTTCTTTGCATACCTGTCTGCAAGTTCATTTCCTTGCACTCCTACATGCGCTGGTACCCAAACTAATTTTACATGCAACCCCAATCTTTGAATTTTAAAAAGTAACACAAATATGTCATATATACAACCTGAAATGCCTGATTGCATATTTTCCAATGCTGACAATGAGGCTGTGCATATTATGGCTCTTAATGGTTTTATTTCCTCAACCCATTGCAATGCTAGAATTATTGCAACACTTTCAGCTGTAAACACTGACACATCATGACTTATCCTTACAGCTTTCTTTAATTCTAATTCAGGTATCACATGAGCTGCACCTACCTGACCTGTTTCTGGACCTTTTGATCCATCTGTAAAAATGTTAATATACCCATAATAGTTACCTAGATGCATTGTAGTCATCTCTCCACAATTTTTACTCTTCTTAATTTTTGTTGTCAATGATACATCTCCCTCCGCTCCTGGTAACAGCCATGGAGGGATATGTGGAAACGCTGCAGCTGAACAAAAGTCTTTGCCTGTTATCCCTAACTTCCTTGCTTCTTCCTCTAATGTCCATCCTATACATTTTTGCTTACTGTTACTATGCTCCCATGATGGTTCCAGAGCCCTCCTTGTTGGATGATCTTTATGTCCTTTTAAATTTACCCAATATACCAAACTTATTTGAAGTCTTCTTAAATCTATTGGCAACTCTCCCATTTCAACTTGCAATACAGGGATTGGGGTAGTCTTACAAGCCCCGCAACATATCCTTAAAGCTGCACTTTGTATTATTTCTATTTTATCCAAATGTATTTTAGATGCAGATCCATATGCTATACATCCATAGTCCAATGTGGATCTTATTAATCCTATGTATAGCATTGTCATTGTTTTCTTATCAGCTCCCCACTCTCTACTTCCTACACTTCTAATTACATTTAATACTTTTTCTACACGTATCAATTATCTTACCTGTATGCACCTGCTATGTAAGTTTGGTATCAAACCACATTCCTAAAAACCTTATCACACTCACCCTTTCTAAAGTTTTCCCATATATTTTGAACTCAAATTCCTGTTGTATTTTCTTTTTGGTACAGAATATAGTTTTGGTTTTCTCCACTGAAAATCTGAATCCCCATTTCATAGACCATGACTCTACATTATCAATTTCTCTTTGTAAACTCTTCACAATATATTTTACATTTTTCCCCCGTTTCCATATTGCTCCATCATCAGCAAAAAGAGATCTTCCTACATCACTTGCAACTGAACTATATATATCATTTATCATGATAGAAAATAAAATTGGACTAATCACACTTCCTTGAGGTACTCCATTCTCTACTGGCAAGCACTCTGAAAAACTTTTATTTATTCTTACCTGTATTTTCCTGTTATTTAGAAAATCTTTGATCCAATTAAACATGTTTCCCTCTATTCCTAACTTTTTAATTTTTATCAATACTCCCTCTTTCCATAACATATCATAAGCTTTTTCTACGTCAAAGAAGACTGCAGCAACTATTTCTTTATTAGTTTGTGCCTTTCTAATATCTGACTCTAGATTTATTATTGGGTCCATCATACTCATTCTTTCCATTATTTTCCCTAAATGCGAAGTTAAGGCAATAGGTCGATAGTTTGCTGCTTTGCCTGACTCTTTCCCTGGTTTCTTGATTGGAACTATCACTGCTAATTTCCAACCATGTGGAAGCTTTCCCTCAGTCCATATCTTGTTGAATAATTCCAATATAACCATTAATGTATCATGGTTTAAATGTTTCAGCATTGCATAACTTATTTGATCTTTTCCTGGAGAGGTCGTTTTTGCTTTTATAATTGCTCTTTTCATTTCATCAAGTGTAAACAAAGAGTTTAACGTATGTTCTTGAGCTTTGTTGCTCTCTAGATATTCTACATTCTGCCTTTTCGTATTTTCTCTTGCTTTCCTTTCTTCCTCTTTAAGATGTGCATTACTATGAACTCTCCATTTCATAGACTCTCCATTCTGGAGAATTATCCAGTTCTCCAGAACTGGATAATTCCACTCTTTCCTCACTCCACTCATCTTTTTAATTACTCCCCATACCTCATTGATGGGAGCGCTTTTGCCAAGACTTTCACAATATTTCTTCCAATAGTTCCTTTTTGCTTCTCTGATTATTCTCTTTACTTTAGCTTGTTCTCTTTTGTATTCCACAAACTTATCAAAATTCATTGCCTTTTTGAATTCATTAAATGCTTTGTTTCGATTCTTGATTACTTTAGCACTCTTCTGTCCACCATGGTACTAGCCTATTATTTTTCCTTCCACATTTCTCAACAATAGCTTGCTTTGCAGCCTCAATTATAACCTCTGTTATGTCCCTATTCACTTTATCAATATCTTCATTTAATTTCACTTGCTTCATACCTTCCTTACTAAGATACTTGAATTTTTCCCAATCAGCTGTTTTGAATATCCACCTTTCTATTGAGCTAACTTCACACTGTTCTCTCCTCTACCCACCTTGCATGTTATAGGATAGGGGTCACTACCTATTGTTGTGTCTTTGTTTACCTGCCACATGGCTATGCTTGCAATCTCTTGTGAAACCAGAGTTAGATCTAATACTGAATTAGACTGTGATCTATGACTTATTCTTGTTGAAGAGCCATCATTCAAACATACCAATTTTTTATTATCCATTATCTCCTCTATTACCAACCCACTGTGGTCTGTTTTATCTCCTCCCCATAATATGCTATGAGCATTGAAGTCTCCACACCATATGACTTGTTTCTCATTTTGGCCTTCTATTAATTCTATTTCGCTTATTTCGATTCTTTTACATGGATTATAAAAATTTATGATAACCATATTGTGATTTTTTTCCCCAAATTTGCACTACTATATATTCCAAGCTACTCCCACTCCCTAGGATTCTATACGGTATTCCTTGCTTAATGAATGTTGCACATCCTCCCCCGGAACCATTTACTCTGTCATTACGTTCACATATATAACCATTAATCACAAAACTCAGATGAGGTTTTAACCATGTTTCCTGAATACAAATAATATCTTGCTTGTTTCTTTGTTCATGAATAAATCTTTTTAATTCTTGCCCGTTAGCTATCAAGCTTCTCGCATTCCATTGAAGCAGAAGCAATTTTATTTTAATCAGACTTGTGACTCCTCAACCTTTCCTTGTTTTTCAGCTCTTCATACACCTGTTCCCATGTTATCCCTTTTATATCTAGGTAGCGATTGGCGCTTTTCACAACTATTGCTGTTTTCTCCGATCTATGTTTTGTTTGGAACGTACAATTAATCACTTCAGCCATAAAATACAGGAAGTTTTCTTTACTGACAATCAATGTATCTTCCTTCACTTTGCAGCACTTTCCTTTGGCCTCCTGTCTTGGCACCATCTTAGTTTCCTGATTTCCGTGGACTCTCCTGACAGCTTCAGCATATGAAATTTTTTCCCCATGTTTTGTTTGTTGGATTTCTTTAGCTTTTTTCCTTGCCTCACATTCTCTATAGACCACGCTATGATCTCCTCCACAGTTTGAGCACTTCAACTTAGCTCCAGGTTCACATTTTCCAAATTCATGTTCTCCTCCACACCTTCCACATACCTGTTTGCCTTTGCAATAGGCTGCAATATGTCCATATTTCTGACATTTGTAGCATCTCAGAGGTGGAGGAACATATTCTCTGACATTGTATCTCATGAAACCAACAAACACTGAATCTGGTAGTTTCCCTTCGTTAAACTCCAGCAGGACTGACATACTATCAACCTTTTCTCCCAGCCTCCAAGTTTTCAGTCTTCTCACATTCGTCACTGTTCCTCCTTTGATGTTTTCCCTTAATTTCTCCAGATCTTCTTCAATTGGGATTCCATATATCACCCCTTTAACACTTGTTCAGCTCTTAAACATTTTAATAGCACTGATTTCCTTTTTACACACTTGTTTAAGCTGGAGAGCTCTGGCTCATTGCCCCTCATTCTTGCACAAGATAACAAGACTTCCATCACTTAAGATTTTCGCTTTCTCAATTCCTCCAATGCTTCCTTGTAGGTAGCGTGATAAAGCTACAGGTCCAACAGTTTTGATATCTTGCCCTTCTTTGAACTTTATCAAGATCTTCATTTTATCCTCATCCATTTTCCTCTTTACCACTCTCTCATTTTCACTTCTATAATCTGAGCCACTGTCTTGACTCAGATTTCGCTTCCTGTTCCCTTTGTACCGCGACTTCACTTCATTCCAATCAGTATATTCTTCATCCATACTCTCCCCACTAACCCCCCTCCAGACCCTGCCATTTACAGATCTACACAGACCTTTTCAGGGTTTAACTTTGCTTTTATTACAGTTTGTTCACTACTCACTGAACCGTTTTCTTCCGTCAAACGACAACCATCCACCTCCTACGACCAGCCAGCACACCTAGCTTGACCAGAGCCCTCCGGTCATCCACTTCCTCGTTCTGGCTAGGAGGTTCTTCTTCTTCTTCTTCTTCTTCTTCTTCTGGTTGCAACCATCGCTCATTAGGTGCATACCGCCACCTAACTTTACTGAACCGGAGTATGTTAATAATGGAGTACGTAGTGTGAGTTACTATCCTGAACTACTGTACATCATTAGGTAGCCTACCTAATAATCCTTAATTTTTAATTAAAAAAAAAACCACACACACACACACAACAACAACAACGCTCAACTAACCTTAAATTCTATAATATAATCTTGTCTACTTCAGTCAGATATTCTGCTATAGGTTTCTGTGTGTCCTGTACCCCATTTCCTGTTGTTCCCAAAATACCCTCAAGACTCCACTCTCTACCTGCCTTACCTATCTTTTGAGTTAGTTTAGTCCTTTCTTCCCTATATTTTCGACAGTGCATCAATAGGTACAGTACAGGCCAAAAGTTTGGACACACCTTCTCATTCAATGCGTTTTCTTTATTTTCATTTTCATTTACATTGTAGATTCTCACTGAAGGCATCAAAACTATGAATGAACACATGTGGAGTTATGTACTTAACAAAAAAAGGTGAAATAACTGAAAACATGTTTTATATTCTAGTTTCTTCAAAATAGCCACCCTTTGCTGTGATTACTGCTTTGCACACTCTTGGCATTCTCTCGATGAGCTTCAAGAGGTAGTCACCTGAAATGGTTTCCACTTCACAGGTGTGCCTTATCAGGGTTAATTAGTGGAATTTCTTGCTTTATCAATGGGGTTGGGACCATCAGTTGTGTTGTGCAGAAGTCAGGTTAATACACAGCCGACAGCCCTATTGGACAACTGTTAAAATTCATATTATGGCAAGAACCAATCAGCTAACTAAAGAAAAACGAGTGGCCATCATTACTTTAAGAAATGAAGGTCAGTCAGTCCGGAAAATTGCAAAAACTTTAAATGTGTCCCAAAGTGGAGTCGCAAAAACCATCAAGCGCTACAACGAAACTGGCACACATGAGGACCGACCCAGGAAAGGAAGACCAAGAGTCACCTCTGCTTCTGAGGATAAGTTCATCCGAGTCACCAGCCTCAGAAATCGCAAGTTCACAGCAGCTCAGATCAGAGACCAGATGAACGCCACACAGAGTTCTAGCAGCAGACCCATCTCTAGAACAACTGTTAAGAGGAGACTGCGCGAATCAGGCCTTCATGGTCAAATAGCTGCTAGGAAACCACTGCTAAGGAGAGGCAACAAGCAGAAGAGATTTGTTTGGGCCAAGAAACACAAGGAATGGACATTAGACCAGTGGAAATCTGGGCTTTGGTCTGATGAGTCCAAATTTGAGATCTTTGGTTCCAACCGCCGTGTCTTTGTGAGACGCAGAAAAGGTGAACGGATGGATTCCACATGCCTGGTTCCCACTGTGAAGCATGGAGGAGGAGGTGTGATGGTGTGGGGGTGTTTTGCTGGTGACACTGTTGGGGATTTATTCAAAATTGAAGGCACACTGAACCAGCATGGCTACCACAGCATCCTGCAGCGACATGCCATCCCATCCGGTTTGCGTTTAGTTGGACGATCATTTATTTTTCAACAGGACAATGACCCCAAACACACCTGCAGGCTGTGTAAGGGCTATTTGACCAAGAAGGAGAGTGATGGAGTGCTGCGGCAGATGACCTGGCCTCCACAGTCACCGGACCTGAACCCAATCGAGATGGTTTGGGGTGAGCTGGACCGCAGAGTGAAGGCAAAGGGGCCAGCAAGTGCTAAACACCTCTGGGAACTCCTTCAAGACTGTTGGAAAACCATTTCAGTTGACTACCTCTTGAAGCTCATGGAGAGAATGCCAAGAGTGTGCAAAGCAGTAATCAGAGCAAAGGGTGGCTATTTTGAAGAAACTAGAATATAAAACATGTTTTCAGTTATTTCACCTTTTTTTGTTAAGTACATAACTCCACGTGTTCATTCATAGTTTTGATGCCTTCAGTGAGAATCTACAATGTAAATAGTCATGAAAATAAAGAAAACGCATTGAATGAGAAGGTGTGTCCAAACTTTTGGCCTGTACTGTAGGTTTTTCCTATCAAAAATCAAAAATTTTGTTTTATTTAGACCTGTGTGGTCAAATCTTAATCTTGTTAGTTTTTTTTTTTTGTTTGTTTAATAACTTATCTGTTTAAGAAAGGACAGTGTACATCAATGAACATTCCTTTTAGAGGAAAAAAAGAAAAGAAAATGTAGATGCACCCAATTGCAGTCATGGGTTGATTTAGGTTGGTAGTGCCCCTGCCAGATGTTTATCAGCATAGTTCCTAAAAAGTAATAAAAAAATCAATAGAATATACAATTACAATATAAGATACATTAAAACACAAACCTTATTGTCGCAGTATAGAGTCAGCCAGCGACACATAACAGAAATATTGCACATTTCGGCCCAATTCCAATCTGATCCCTTACAGACTCATTGACTTAGAGGCGCGTTCATGTGAAGTGCGTGAGTGTGTGAGGGCTGTCCCATTGTCATATCGTCAAGTCAGTGAGTCAGTGAGTGAGCCCTTTATGCCCCCTTACCGTAGGTCAGCATCGATGCGGACTTACGGTAAGGAAATTACCCATAGTTCATGGCGTTGTGACGTCAAATACAGGGGTTGCCCTCGGAACACCGGAAGTAACACAGTCGGCAGATATGCAAACATTAACGTTATGGAAGGAGAGCGAAAAAACAGATAGATAAACAATGAAACATTACATTAACAAGGATTTAAGATGGTACATAAACACACATGAAGTCAGAGGAATACCAGTGGTTATATTCCACATACAAAGAAAATACATCTAGATAGATAGATAGATAGATAGATCGATAGATCGATCTATCTATAGATATATATAGATTTATCTATCTATTGATATATATAGATATATATTCTTTGTGTGTGGAATATATGATGACAATAACCGATAAATGATCACGCCCAGAGCCGCCAATGTTAACAACATTTTGTAGAGAGGGGGATAAGTGCTGTCCCATTCCTATTTGTAGAATCCGGAGCCCTTTCAGACTCTCACACTCAATCACTTACAGCTGACGTCAGTTAAGTCAGTGAGGGTTCAGGGCTTGAGTCTTTAGGGGCCGGATTGGAATTGGGCCTTCATGTTGCCTCCAGTGCCTTAAGTAATCCTTCTGTTGTTATCTTCTTATTCTTTCAATTTTTGGCGGATCGCAAACAACTTCCAGGTGCATACCGCCACCTAACTGTGCAAGAGTGTGCAACATCATGTCATCCAGCCTGTCTCTCAAATCCTACTCATCAGCCTAGTGTCCTTTAAGAAAGGAATAAGTGCCTTCCTGGTGGTTTTAACCCCTTTCCCTCTGTTCCCATTATCCCACTCAAATTCCACTCACGTCCTGCCTCTCTGACTTTATCCTGCAGCCTTTCTCGTTCTATTTCATACAGTACATTTCATACATCTTACAGGACAGTAAAATATGTTCAGCGTTTTTACTCCACAGTTCTCACACTTACCACTATTCCTTTTCCCCATAACATACAGTGTGCCATTTAGTCCTGTGTGATCTAATCTGAGTCTTGTTATGACTCTTTCCTCCCTTCTGTTCCTTTCTTTGTAATTCTTTATTATGATAGACTTTTGTATTTTGTGGTATCCCTGTCCTTTCTGGTCTTCCCTCCACCTTTTCTGCCATATTTCCATTCCCTTCTTCTTTATCACTGCTTTCCCTTCTCCTTTTCCTAGTGGAACTGGTACTGTTATTTCCTTTCCCAGAGCTGTTTTTGCTAATTTATCAGCACACTCATTCCCTGCTATTCCCACGTGTGCTGGCACCCAACAGAACTGTACTTCTGTACCACCCCTGTAGAGCTTAGATCGGGCCCAAAAAATTCAGCCCGACCAGGCCCGAGCACATTATGTCCGGGAACGGCCCGGCCCGTCCAAGTAACTGTAATTATGGGCCTGAGCCCGATTTAAACCCTACATTTTCAATAAGTTGGCTGTTATAATTAACGCTAAGGACACACCGAGCGCGTTAGTGCCGCGGAAGGCTTGACTGTCCACACAGGCAGCGCATTTCTCCTGCGTTCACTGCGCCGGTTAAACATCAACTCCACTCGTCTGTTCCGTCAGTACTTGTTTTTTCACTTCAACAGGTCATTTTAAACATGGGTAAGTCCATTCCATATTTTCATCGTTTTTTATAACATAATAAGTTAATGACAATTTGTCATTGCATGTCCATGTATTGAGCGTGTTGGGTAAACTCTGAATGAATAGGGCATATTTTTTGGAGGCACGGAAAGCCGCTGTCCCTCCCACTTACCCCCCCCTTTCTGTATGTGTGAATTGCAACCCCCAACCTGTAGCCATTTCTCTCTCTCTCTCTCTCTCTCTCTCTTTCTCTCTCTCCCTCATAAGCTCTACACCCCTGTGTATTCTGAACAAACTGTGATAAATGTCTATGAGTAAGTCTTCTCTTCCGGATGATGTTGATTGAATACTTTCCACTACGGCTATTGAATCTGTGCATACCACCACCCTATCTGGTCTGACCTCTTCCACCACCTGTAACCCAATAATGACTGCCACCATTTCTGCTGTATATACTGATATTCGGTCCGTCAATCTTTTGGAGATGGATATATTATACTCAGGGCTGTACTCACCAATTCCCACATGTTCCTGTTGATTTTTTGACCCGTCTGTATGTATTTTCATGTAGTTGTGATAGCCATTCTCAGGTAACAACTTGATTTGATGCCCACTTCATCCATTATCCATTCTTTTTTCTGTTCCAGAATGCTGATGTCTATATTTACTTCTGGAAAGAGCCAAGGAGGTATATTACTGTTTGGGATTGCTTTACTGAACTCTACCGTCTCCATTCCATATGCTACCAGTCTCTCTTCTCTTGACCACCCAAACCCCTGCCTCTGGAATTTAGAATATTCCCAGCAATCCTGCAGTATCATTGTTGTAAGGTTTTCCTCCCCACTCCCTTTTAGTCTTATCCAATATGCAAATGCAAGTTTTTCTCTTCTTAACTCCAGCGGTGTCTCTCCTGCTTCTACTAACACTACATTAATGGGTGTTGACCTAATAGCTCCTAAACATATTCTCAGTGCTCTATACTGTAGTCTGTTTACTTTTTGTAATGATGTCTTTGCTGCTGCTTTGTATATTATACAAACATAGTCTATTGTTGACCTCATAATTGCCCTATATGTCAATTAATGACTGTTTATCTGCCCCCCAGTCACAACCTGCCACAGCTCGTAGTAAGTTAATAACCTTTTTGCATTTAGTTTCCAAGTGTTCAATATGTATCTTCAATGTATATTTGCTATCTAGTCATAATCCCAGGTACTTAAAGTGCAACTTTAAAATTTTTTAAATTTTACATTTTTTAAAAAAAATATATACATAACCTAGTCTGAAAATTACCATATGAGAAGTTAATTCAGAATTTATTATGGTTTACATGACATAAGGGCACAAATTCAGAGGAAAAAGTGGCTCTTTTTAGCTCCTCTTCTAAAAACGCTTTTTTTCAACATCGCCTGCAACTCTACGTCCTTGACCCTGCCTCTGTCCAATGCGCAGTAGCAGGTGGTAGTGAGTCTGAGCGGTAGTAAACTTGTGTTAGTATTTTTTCGGTTGTTAACAGTGCATTTCACCATTTGTGATTATGCCGAATTATTGTGTTTGTGCAGGCTGCACAAACTCGAGTCTGTCAGGAGATCGAGTCCACCGTTTTCCAGACAGAAAAAGGAATGGAGTTAGTTTTCGTGCCTGGGTGCGTTTTGTGCAGGTGAAGAGGCGTGATGTCACGGCTACATCTGTGACCAAAAACACGGTCGTGTGCAGCGCTCATTTTGGACAGGAGGATTATGCTCCTGGCGGAGCCCGCCCACCTTCTCACATACACCTGAGACTCAGATCTCCCCCTCGGGGGTATGTGCGGGGCCGCGAGCCTTGGAGAGGCGTCTTTGTGTTCCCGTCTCAAACACAGAGGTCTCCCTCTCCGCGGAGCCCGCCCGCCCCGCCCCGTGCCTCCGTGTTTGAGACGGGAGCGGGCGGCGTGAGGGTTGATGGGCAGTGTGAGGCATGTTATGTCTGGTCTGGGGGTCAGATTCTCCACCAGAGCCCAGAAGGCATCCACCTCCCTGCAGCACATACTCTCCACAGCTGAGGACATGGGCTGGCAGTTCCCAATCCCACACAAGCACCTATCATACAAAAAATGATCAGGAAATTTTCGTTTCTCTCTCTCTCTCCCTCTCTCACCTACGGATGTCAATACACCGTAGTGCGGAGTTATAACACACATAGCAAGATACATCTGATACAAGCTGATATTTGTGCATTAGTTTCTGTTAGGGGTAAGTAGCATTAGTTACCTAATACTGGCAGAACTATTGGTAGCTTTGTTATAACCTAATACGTGATGGCAAACTTAATGTTGTGATGTGAACACAGCGTTAGACATCGTTAGCTGTCGTTAGCTAACGCTGGTCGCTCACCAAGACACCTGCCCAGTTCTCCACTGGTTCTCCTCACACCACAGCTCTATTTCTCTCCTGTGGCCGTTATTTCTCCTAACCCTGATCTGTTCCTGGTCTCTTGGATGCCTAGCAGGCTCGTAATTATAAGCCTGTGGGCTGTCATATGCATATGAATGTACATTTCCAACCTCTTCAGTCTCAAAACTAGTACTGGGATCCATGTTTATTAATGTTACACTCAATCGAACTTGGCCGGACTCCCTTACGCTACGTCACTTCCGGTTAGTTGGTTTTTAGATGTGGAAGCAAAATTCTCTCACAAAAACGACCCCAAAAGTCACTGTAGTGTGTATATGTTTTTGTTTTTTGTTTTAATCGAGTTTCTACATCATTTTCCTACACATTTATTCACCATGGTCTCCAACCTGCAAGTTGGGCTCATTTACCCTCTCCATCGGCTGACCATATAGTTTTAGCTTCTCAGTAACAATCTTGCGCTTGTTTGTACTGTATATCATGTAACATGACTTGCTTGTTCGCAGTTTGAACCCCCACTCATATGACCACTTTTCCACTTTATCTATTGCTGTCCCCATATGCTTAATGACATGCGGCCCATTTCTTCCCCTCATCCATATGGCCCCATCATCTGCGTACAGCGCTGATTTGATGCATCCATCTAAATTTGCAAATATGTCATTTATCATTACATTGAACAACACAGGACTGATTGCACTCCCCTGGGGAATACCATTTTCTATTTCATAATCCTTAGAAACTTCTGCTCCAACCTTGACCTTAAACTTCCTGCCTGTTATAAAGTCCATAATCCAATTATACAGTCTCCCCCCAATACCTATTTTGCTTTTTCGATGTCAAAGTATACTATTGCCATTAACTCTTTCATTTTTAGTGTCTTTTCTACCTCGTTACTTACTCTAACTAAAGCATCCATTGTGAATCATCCTTTCCTAAATCCACTCTGAGCATTGTTTAAGTTTATTTACTTTATTAATCCCCCTGAGGGGAAATTCAATGTTTTCACTCTTGCTTGTCAATTACACATAGGTCCGAAAGACACACACATGCACAAACAGGACCTATACATGCACAAAGTGGAGAGATGTCAGAATGAGGGGGCTGCCCTTGGTGAGGCTTAGTAACCCTCTCTGTTCCAACACATATGACAGCCTCGGAAATATCAACTTCTCCATCCATTTGCATAAGTGAGACATCTAGGCTATGAGTCTATACCTACCAGGCTTAGCAGGATCCTTCCCTGGTTTATTAAATGGCAATAATATTGCTCTTTTCCAATCACTCGGCAGGACTCCCTCCCTTCATATTCTATTTAAAAGTCTCAACACAAGCTTCAATGATTCCACTGGTAGTTCCCGGAACATGGCATAACATAACTGGTCCTGTCCTGGTGCAGTATACCCGGTACCTTGTAATGCTATTTTAAGTTCTGAGCTTGTAAAGTCCATATCCAGTGTTGATGAATCATCTTCTCTCTTCTCTCTCACCTTCTCATTTTCTCTGAGTGTGTGGGCTTTCTGCTGCCTATGTATCTCATCGAGGTGCTCTCCACTGTGTACTGCAGCAAATGCCATACCTAATACATCAGCCTTGTCTTTGTCTGATACTGCCAGTCTACCCCCATCTTCTAGTGCTGGTATTTTAACTGACTGCCTTTTCCCACTTATTCGCTTGAACATGGACCAGACATCCCCCAGCTCAACTCCTCTGCCAAAGGTGGAACAAAATTCTCTCCATAAACTCTTTTTTGTGTACTTCACTGTCCTATGAGCCACTGCCCTTTTTCTTTGATATTCTATAATATTCTCTTGTGATAATCTATAATAATCAATATAACAATCTTTCTTCAGCTCTCTGAGTGCTTTGTTTCATTCTTTTATCGCTCTGCTGCATTCCTCAATCCACCACGGCACCACTTTCTTCCTACCCTGTGTTGTTCTTTTTGGTATACTACTAGGTTTGCTGCATTTATAATATGTTCTGTAATTTGATTCGTACACTCCTCTATGCTTCCCCTTCTAGAGCTATCGAATGCGCTGACTCTTCACAACGTAACCTAAATTCTTGCCAATTTGCCTTATCAAAGCACCACCTGGTAAATGTATTCCCTTCTTGTAGACATACACTTGTGTTTACAATAGTGAGCACCGGGAAATGATCACTTCCTACAGTTGAATCAGTCTTGACATACCACTCACAGGTATTCACCAATCTATCTGACACCATTGTAAGATTCAAGCATGACATTGTACCCCTGTTCACGTCAACTCTCGTACCTTTTCCATTGTAAATGCAGACTAGTGACCTTTCATCCATCATTTCTTCCACTACATTCCCATTTCTGTCTGTGTGCGTGCTACCCCACAAGCTGCTGTGTGCAGTAAAATCCCCACACCATATTTCTTTCCAAGATACATTCCCTGCCATTTCCTGGAACATTTCAGCAGTTAAATTTCTACATGGATTATAAAAATTAATTAGTTTAATATTTCCCTCGTGCCTTGGGCTGCAAATTTCAACAACAGTACATTCCATATCTTCAGGGGAGGGGATCTCCCTATAGGCCAAGCCATTTTTGAGAAAAGTAGTACACCCTCCACCATTTTGGTTGTTATTTCTGTCATGTCTTATAGAACTGAACCCTGGAATCACAAAATTTAATTGAGGTCGTAGCCAAGTTTCTTGTACACATACTACATCTGGAACTTTATCCAATTCATGTATATACTTTTTAAATTCTTGTCCATTGGCTATGAGACTTCTCGCATTCCACTGTAGTATCTGAAGTACCATTAGCAATATGCTAACCCTCCACATGAGCATTTTCTGCAACTTCAGTTTCTATTAGTAGTGCATGTATCTGGTCTGCTTTCACATCTCTCATATCAAGGAATCTTTCTGCTACTTCCACAATGGTCTTGATCCTGTCACTTTTCTTTTTCAGCTGTGATGCAACATTAATAGTGTGGCAGATGAAGACCACAAAGTTCACTTTGTTCACAACTAGTGTCTCATCATTAACGTTGCATTTATGATTGCAACCTATTTGTGTAGTCACAAGGGTTTGGGTTCATCTGGTGCTTTACTGTCACTCTGTACTGCATGTCTTTGTGCCATTTCACTACAGTTCCTGTTGTTTGTTCCTGCCCCCCTAACGTTCTTCAGTGCTTCTGCATATGAGACTTTATCCACTATTTTAACTCTGTGTGCCTCTCTGGCTTCCCTCTGCACTACACATCCTCCATAGGCAGCGCTGTGCTTTCCTCCACAGTTACAGCATTGCACCTTAGCGTCTTTCTCACATTTCCCGTACTCATGTTGTCCTCCACATCGTGCACACCTTAGCTTTCCTTTACACTGTTGTGCCGTGTGCCCCATTCTCTGGCATGCATAACACCTGAGTGGCTTTGGTATGAATTCCCTCACAGTGTAGTTCATATATCCCATTTGCACTGAATTTGGGAGAGTTTTCTCAAACTGGAGTACTACTGTCAGTGTTTCCTTCAGTGTGCCATCCCTTTTACTTTCAAGCCTTGTGGCATCAATCACTTTTTCTCCTTGTACCTCATTTTTAACATCTTCCACTGACATGTTTAGTGGGACTCCTGAGATTACTCCTCTTACTCTTGACATTGCTCCAGGGATATGAGCCTTCATCCTTTCTCCTTTTAGTGATGACATTCTAAGTATCTTTTCTTGTTGTTGTTTACTGGTTGCATGTATCAACACTCATTTGTTATTCAAAAACCTGGCATATTTGATTCAATTGCTCTGTTAAGTTTAATTTGGTGATAGTGCCCACCATCCTGATTGAATTTGATCACCACTTTACCATTTGCCTTTTACAGCTTAATCCGTATTTTTCTGCCTTACATTCCGACTGCTTTTAGCTTTCTTGTTCATACCACCCCTGGCTTTGTTGCCATCCGACCAACTTATCGCTCTGTCTCGTGAACTTCTCTCTGTCAGAGCCTTTTTCTTCTTCCTAGACTGATACATCATCCAATCCATTACATTTTCTCTTCCATTTGAGCTGGATGTCATAATGTTACAGTCAGAGTACAGTTTATGCAAATTCGCCAAACAAAACTATTCAATCCTACCGCGCTACTCTCGCCACGTCACCATCCGGGTGCTCCACTGTTATCTCTGTGCCATCTGTCTTGTAGTGTTGTGACGTTCACGAACGAACAGATTCTATTGAACGGCTCGTTAACATGAACGATGGGAACCGAGTCACAGCTGGGAACCGTTCTTTTTTTTTTTTTTTAAATATCACTGTGTGCTCCTCCTTTGCTCCTCCCCTGAGCAAAATTCATTGTAGCCTGCTTTGTTTTTTAATGTTTATTTGTAAGTGTTAAGGTCATGGTGTTGCATGAATAACAAGCCATGGTAGCTTTACACACATACAAACAATTTGTATAAAGGGTAAATCCAAAATAGTGATGTCACTGTCAAAGCAGAGTGATATGGCGCAACCTTGTGGAATATTTACAATGAATCCAGATCAGACTTTAAAATCTAGTCCACACATGTCAAATGAGGTTATATTCAATATTTCAGAATAATTCAAACTCAGATATTGGTGGGATATCTAATTTTGTATTATTTTGTTCCAAATCTTACCCCATCATACCTCCCAGTGATTATTTCCAAGATAAAATGAGTTACCACCAGGCTGGCTTCTTAAAACTTAATAAATATAAAAATCAGTCAAATGAGCCGGTTTTTTGAACGGCTCTTTGAAAGGAACAGCTCACCAAGATCTGGCTCCCCTCAAAGAGCCATAAATCCCATCTCTACTGTCTTGCCATTCTTCTTCTCCTCCTTCTTCTCCTTCTTCTTCTCCTCCTTCTTCTTCTTCTTCTCCTCCTTCTTCTCCTTCTTCTCCTCCTTCTTCTTCTTCTTCTTCTCCTCCTTCTCCTCCTCCTTCTTCTTCTTCTTCGAGGTTCAAAATTAGTTCCCTTCTCTCAGCATCATACTTTGGACAATAAAGTACAACATGTTCTATGGTTTCCTGTCGGTCACAAGAGTCTCAGTTTCCTGAAGTAGGCCTATCTTACCATATAATGATGAAAACTCTGTCTGTGGGTGTGTCTGTCTGTGTCTCCATTCCACGTTTTTCTCCTGACTGAAATTTGGCACAGTGGTAGAGGGTCATGGGAGGATGTGAATGAAGCAATATTACATCAACTGGCCAAAGCTGTCAAGATGGCGGCAGCAGGCAGGTCAGGAGCGACGGGAGCTCTTTTAACGCTGTTAGCTTTTGGATTCATTTTAAACTTTTTAGACACTGGTCCCTCTTTTTTAGACACTGGTCCCTTCTTAAATGAAAAACTTTTACCAACTACTCGGTTACCAGAAACACAGCTATACATATCGGGTACGGCAAATACATGCTACTGAAGGCCTTTGTTTCAACCGCTGGCCAAGTACAACACAAGCGTGCCAGCGATACCCGACGAAAACATCAAAGTGACCGTATCATCATTATCATACTGTTGCTGTCTGGCGACATACATGAGTGCCCAGGCCCGAAATTTGGAACTGCCTCTGATACGGTAAACCGCAGTATGACTGGCGGCCTAGTGACAGAGGGCCCGTCCATGGCTTCCCTGAGGGGTTGGCTGTCCAAACTGCCGGCAGCGTCAACGGGCTTGCCGGACGGGAAGCTGTCACTTCCAGCGGAGCTACTAGCCTGGCAACTAACATCTCGAGTGGGCCTGCTAGCCGAGGTCCCCAGCGGGCAGCAGTGGGCCCCCAGCGGGTACACGCCGACAGCAGTGTGCCTAGCAGCTGGGAGGCCCACACCACCTTCGTCGGGTCTGATTTCCGAGCAGCCATCATCTCCAGCGGGACCGCTGGACGGGCACCTGTCCTACCATAGCAGTGACGGACCGGCAGCGGTGGCTCCACCAGCGGGGTTGTGCTCAGAACATCCAGCTCAGCAGCTCGTGGCTCAGTGGCTCCCCCAGCGGGGTTGCGCTCAGAGCATCCAGCTCAGCAGCTTGTGGCTCCATCCATCCTGTCCTACTGTAGCAGCAGCAGCGCACCAGCAGCAGTGACTCCACCAGCGCGGTCACGCTCAGAGCATCCAGCTCAGCAGCTCGTGGCTTCATCCATCCTGTCCTGTTGTAGCGGCAGCGGTGGACCGGCAGCAGTGGCTTCACCAGCGGGGTCGCGCTCGGAGCGTCCAGCTTGGCGGCTTGTGGCTCCATTCATTGTGTCCTGCTGTGGCAGCAGCGGCGGACTGAATAGTTGTATAAGATGTAGCTTCTCCACCTCAGTTAAAGTTTGCACCTTCAACACCTCCACAGAACACCTGACACTCACCCATGCATGGCTTTCATGACTGACTTTGCTGCTCTACACACTCCATTGGTTATTTAAGTTAATTTTAGTTTAATAAATTCGGCTTGTTTTAAGTCAATCTTGTGTGGACTCCCTTCTTGTCACATACTGAGCCAGTTTGTGACAAATGGGGGCTTGTCCGGGATCCGTTAGTTTGTGACAGAGTGTATACCCAAAAACCAGCAACATAACTTAGCCACAGCACTTAAAGAGTTCATTTGGTCTAAAATCTTTGCATGTGTGAACCCAGAGAGTGGCTGGGATCTATTTGATAGATCAATCAAGGAGGTCTTACCTGTAAAGGGAAATATGGGAAAAAAATTGGGTCACACTTTGCCATGGGTTGATGAGGAGTGCAGGATGCTCATGTCTGCTAGGGACATCTTATTGAAACGCTCTTTAAGATCTAGTCTGGTCACTGACAGGTTAAAAATCACCACTGCCAGAAATAAAGTCACTCAGGCTAGGCGAGGTAAGGCTAAAGCCAAGTTCTTCACGGGTATAATCGAGAATGCTCATGGTAATGCGCAGCGGAGGCTCGGCAGTCTGCATCGGCCCTGGAGCGGGCGCTAACCTCGCTAGCCACCCAGGTTCAACAGATGGCAGCCACCATGCTGCAACAGGCTGCTCCCACCTCAGCTCCAAGTCCTCCTGCTCCGGCTCCAGGTTTCCCACCAAGCACCGCTCCAGAACCCCGGGTGGGAGCCCCAGAGCGTTACTCCGGGGATCCCGAGGGCTGTAACCCGTTCCTGACGAACTGTTCCATCCTGTTTGCCCTACAGCCCCACGCCTTCGCCTCAGAGGCGGCGAGGGTCGCCTTCGCCATCAACCACCTTACTGGCAGAGCACGTCTGTGGGGAACGGCAGAATGGGAGAGGGGCACGCCAGCCTGCTCCTCTTTCCAGGCCTTCTCAGCGGAGCTTCGCAAAGTTTTTGGACCTGTTTCTCTGGTCCCCGATGCCACCGGAGGACTCATGAGCCTGAGGCAGGGGAACCGACCTGTGGCCGATTACGCCATCGACTTTCGCACCCAGGCCCGACTCAGTGACTCGAACTCAGCTGCCCAGTGCGACGCCTTCCCCGATGGACTTGCACCATACACCAAGGATGAGTTGGTCTCCTTCAACCTTCCGCCTTCCCTCGATGGGCTCACTGAGCTGTCTTCTAGGCTGGACATACGCATTCAGGTGAGGAGAAGGGAACTACGGCAGGAGGGGGTGGACCGCCGACCATCCGCCCGCCTGTGTGAGTCACCAGCCACCCCCAACCTTTCCACAGAACCCGCAGCCGGGGGGGCCGAACCCATGCAGGTGGGACGCACCAGCCTGACGCCTGAGGAGCGGGAGCGGCGATGTCGGGGAAACCTCTGCCTCTACTGCGGCCAGGCCGGGCACTTTGTCTCCTGTTGCCCAGTAAAAGGGAGGGCTCAGCAGTAAAGAGGGGTATTCTGCTGAGCCGGTCCCAGGACTCTGCCCCTTGCCCAAGACCGTTGTTTCACGTCCAGCTCCTGTTGGCGGGGGGCTCTCACACCCTCGCCACCTTCATTGACTCTGGGGCAGACGTCAGCCTGATTGATGAGGAGCTCACCGTTCAGCTGGGAATTGACCAGGTTCCTCTGCCACGTCCAGTACCAGCCAGCGCCCTGGACGATCATCTCCTGGGGAACGTTACTCATTAGACCACGCCCATCCACATGCTCCTGTCCAGCAACCATCATGAGACCGTCCAGTTCCACGTCCTGAGATCACCTAACCTCCCGCTGATCCTTGGCTACTCCTAGATCCACCGCCATAACCCCCACATAGACTGGGCGTCGGGGTCCATCCTGGGGTGGAGCTCCTCCTGTCATCAAGTTTGCCTCAGACAAGCCGCTGCACCTCTGCCACCCGCCAGCTCCAGTTCGATTGCTGACCTATCCGAGGTGCCTGTCGAATATCACGACTTTCGGGAGGTGTTCAGCAAGGCGAAGGCTACCTCTCTGCCCCCCCATCGGCCTTACGACTGCGCCATAGACCTCCTGCCCGGCACCACGCCCCCCACAGGTTGCCTCTACTCTCTGTCTGCACCTGAAAGAGAGGGCATGGAGACCTACATCAACGACACCTTGGCTGCCAGGATCATCCGTCCCTCCTCGTCACCCGCTGGGGCGGGATTTTCCTTTGTCGGCAAGAAGTCCCTGAGGCCCTGCATCGACTACAGGGGCCTCAACTACATCACTGTCAAGAACCGCTACCCCCTCCCACTCATCGCTTCGGCCTTCGAACTGCTTCAGGGAGCTACAATTTTCACCAAGCTGGATCTCCACAACACCTACCATCTGGTCCGGATCCGGGAGGGGGATGAGTGGAAGACGGCCTACAACACACCCACCGGACACTATGAGTACCTAGTTATGCCCTTTGGCCTCACCAATGCCCCGGCCGTTTTCCAGGCCCTCATCAACGACGTTCTAAGAGACATGCTAAACAGTTATGTATTCGTCTACTTGGGCGACATCCTGATCTTCTCCCGGACCAAGGAGGAACATGTACACCATGTTCAGACTGTGTTCCAACGCCTGCTGGAGAACTCACTTTTCATTAAAGCCGAGAAGTGCAAGTTCCATGCCACCTCCTTCCTGGGGTACATCATCGGTCGAGACCGCATGGAGATGGATCCCGCCAAGGTCTCTGCTGTCGCCTCCTGGCCCATCCCTGATTCTCGGAAACAGCTGCAACAGTCAATAATGAATCAATCTCAATATCTGGGTTATGAATTCTCTAGACAGTGATCTCAGCTCCGGTCCACAAGATATATATTTCACAGACAACGACTTGGCAATAAATGAAGATTTATTGAACTAAATAGGTAACACTGAATAAATGAATAGCAAATGATGATTATATGATACAACACAAAATTAACAGTATATAAATGGAATGAAATGAGAAGTAACACTCGTGTGATTTACTTAGTTTGGCAATAGTGGGAGAGTATATTAAAACAGCCTATATTATAAATGGGGACCGTAGGAATGCGCAAAACCATTCACTTAGACCTAATGAAACCTAAATTAAAATCGAGATAATTAACTAAGCCTTCTGTTCGACCTCCCTCTTCACCGCACAGTGGCTAACTCAAGTTATGGAAGTTTTGGCCTACTTTCAACAGCGGGGATCACAGGTGAAGTTCCTTTAGGGCCCCGGGACTGTCGCTTGGCTGCTCTTAGATTTTCCAGCAGACTGGCACGGCTGTTTCACAGCGGGGAGAGCGGCTGAAGTTGCGATGTCCTGTGGGTGCCCAGTGGGCTGGTTCATGCTGCAGAAGGCCTGTGGGCTGAACAGGAGGACCACTGTGGCAAGTGGCTGGCAACCGGTTCCGATGAATCTGGAGCGAAGAGATTGGTCGGCAGGTGCTGTCTACTTTGTTCTGGTTACTCGCTTATAATATTATGACAACACCATCGCTGGCCATTTGATATTGTTGTCAAAGTTACTATTACGCGTAAAAATGTTGAAAACCCTGGAGATACAAGAAAATTGGATCGATAAAATTTCAAAGTTCAAAATAACTTTGCTCGTGAGCACAAAAGAGTTAAAAGCGTAATAAAGGAAATTACGCACAACAAAAAGGTAAAATGCGAATAAATACGGCAGAACTCACAGTACGAATAATAGGGAATAACTAACAAAAGACATAAAAAAAAGAGAAACAAAAGAGAAAACAAGAGTGAAAACAAGAGCGGCAACACAAGAGACAAGAGAACACCAGAAACAAGAGAGAGAGCCGTGTCAAGCGCACAGGTATTTGACTGGCCCAAAAAGTGTGCGGCGGCCCTGATAAGGGGGTTTCCCTCGTGATGAAAAATATATCCCCTTGAGATATAATCAGAGGAAACTTTAATGCTTCCTGATACGGTTGTATACTTTGATATGTTATGCGCGAAGGACGTATACTTTTCCCACTATGGTCAACATTGTTTCTTAACATCCAATTAAACATACAGATTAACATTAAATCAAAATACACTTATGCCGTGGTATCAGCTAGCCTACGTCAAATACGCACACTCTGATTAATTCAATGACAATATATGAGAAACAAAATGAAGGAGCACGTATTCATGCAACATGTTGATTAATAATCCCTAGTTATATCTTCATTAAAAATATATAAAGTTGACTTTGACAGGGTTCAAGCAAAGTACCATTAAGATAAAAACATGATCATGTGCGTGTATAAGTCAGGACATGTCAAACGGTCAACAAAGGGGAACAAGGATATGACAACATACATTTCAGTCTTAGCACACAGAGACATTTGTCTCTCCCCTTGGGGCACATGAAGTGGCAGGATGTGGTCATCAAAGCGTGCATTGTTTTTCAAAGCAGAGCTGTTAATCCAAGCGTTACCTCCTGGTGTAAAAGGCGACCCCCTTTATAAGTTAATGACGTACAAAGTCATTTGAATCATTGTCACATGATCTTCTTGGAGTCATGCAGGCTGCATATCCTGACTGGGGTCAGTTCAGGGGCAGGGCAATAAACATCTGGCCTTGCTGAGGATGGAACAGGCTCTGATTGGAGGGAGAGCTAACCACGCCCACTTAGGAGACAGGAAGAGTAAGCGTTTCCTTAACATTGGACATTGGATAAGCCTACAGTTGGGTATCTCCCTTCATCCAGTATCTCTGGTTTAATATCCGCCTGTAAAGTCATGACGTCACCCAAGACGAATTTCCTGCTTCCGGGTCCAAACGGAGTACAGCGCATCCAGCCAGACAATGCCGCAGTGCTGTGTCTCACGTAGTGATGGTGAAATCGAAGCTTCATGAAGCATTGAACCACTTTGATGCACCTGCTTCAAGAATGACACGCTGCTTCGAAGCATTTCATACAGTCAGAAGAGTGACATCTGCTGGCTGTGTGTCAGAACTGCATCTAGCTAAGTGAAAGACCATTGGGACTGCCTGTAACGAGGCCTCGCTCCGGGTAGTCACGTGACTGTGGGCGTGCCGAAGCAGGTATCGAAACACTGCCTCGGAACACTTGCGCTTCAATAGATCGACACTGCGTCGAGCAAACTGGCTCGAGCGTAACATCACTAGTCCCATGTGATCTCAATCGGTCCGAGTCAAAAACCGACCTCAAGTTGTCATTTTTTAGATTTCCATGTGACGAGAAAGAGAAGAGGAAATGTTGAAGGCTATAAGGTAAGATTAACTTTATAAATAACTTCGATAACACCTGACGCTCTGAAATTAGCATGAAGCTAATATGCCGGTAAACATACCGATATGTTAGCGACTGCAGTCACACAAATAAAGAAGTAGCTTTAGTTTTAGACTGAACTATAACAAGACATTTAAAGGCTGAGTCGAAATTCACGCCATTTTGCATAGTACATTCATTCATTCATTTTCTAACCGCTTCATCCTCTTGAGGGTCGCGGGGGGGCTGGAGCCTATCCCAGCTGACATCGGGCGAGAGGCAGGGTACACCCTGGACAGGTCGCCAGACTATCACAGGGCTGACACATAGAGACAAACAACCATTCACGCTCACATTCACACCTATGGACAATTTAGAGTTACCAATTAACCTAGTCCCCAATCTGCATGTCTTTGGACTGTGGGAGGAAGCCGGAGTGCCCGGAGAGAACCCACGCTGACATGGGGAGAACATGCAAACTCCGCACAGAAGGAGGAGAAGGAGGAGGATCCCATGCCCGGGATCGAACTGGCAACCCTCTTGCTGTGAGGCGAGAGTGCTAACCACCACACCACCGTGCCGCCTGCATAGTACATGTGAATATTATTATACGATGTGAAAGAAGCTGACCGTGGCTGTGAAAGGGGAAATGGCATGACGATCGGCAGATTTTCAGCTAATCAGCCCCGATCAGTTTATATAGCCACCACACATTACCACACCATGGTTCACAACGGGCCAAGCTGGCTGTACTACTTCTGCAAGTGCATGTTAACATGATTTGATTCCCATAATTGATATTCACATGATACAATGGCATAGCCTTAAGAAAATTATCTAAACCATGCAATCAAATAGTGATCATTTACTTATTAAATACTCACCCCGTGTTGTGGAAGGTGTCATCTCAGACACTCTTTTGGCAATGATGTCTGTTGTAGGTGTCTTCGCCCTCTTCCAGACACAATCAACATCGGTGTGGGATACATTTTTCTCCACCCAGATCAGCAAGGCAGCCATATGATGGCACTTGTCCTTACTGATGGGGCATTCACAGGAGCTGAACCTAACTGCCTGATTCTCAACATGAACCTGCACGTGCACAGTTTCATCCCTATAATTCATCCTCACCCTACAGAGGAGGATTGGTGGCCACATGAGAAATTCTGCAGAATTAAAAAAAAAAATTCTCATTTGGCCACCAATCCTCCTCTTTACAAGGACACAGTTCTGAGTTTATGAACCT
>NC_064757.1:935990-1080993 GCF_011397635.1 Epinephelus fuscoguttatus | reverse complement strand
GCGTGGTTCATCAGTAAGTATGCAGTGGTTTGGGCTGTGTCATTTGGGGCTGGCAGGCCCTCCACCCATTTGGTGAAAGCGCAAGTGACTGTGAGAAAATATTTGTTTCCACGGGTTGATTTGGTTAGAGGCTCCACCCAGTCAATCTGCAAGTCTGACCATGGGAAAGCAATGCCTCTTCGCTGTAAGGGAGCTCTGTGGTGTGGTCTTGATGGTTGAAACTGGCAGCAGACCAGGCAGCCTCTGATATAGTCTGCCACATCTTTCTGCATGTGTGGCCAGTATGCCACCTGCTGGAGAGCTTTATATGTTGCTTTAGTTGCTTTGTGTACTGCGCATGGGGAGTCATGGGCATGCATTAGCATCACCCCCCAGTGGCTCTGAGGCACTACAAACGCAAGTGAAGCGAGTGTATCAGAGGCATGCACCAGAAGGCCGTTGATGACACGTAGCGTAGGACGCACATTGTACAGGTGCCGCAAGCTGGGAATGGATTCAAGATTATTGCCGGAGATGGTATGGACAGCAGGATCAGACAAGGAAAGCAGCATTTTATTGATGGCAGGATCAGTCAGTGCAGATGACCATAGTTTTGACGTTTTGTTCAACAGCCAATTGAAGCACTATGAGAATGCCCGCAATTTCGGTATATTGGGAGGTTTGCAGACCCAATTGGAATTCCTTTGGGTCGTACGATATGTTGTTGACCCATATCACACCAACACCAGCACAGACCTGAGCCTCGTGATGAAAGGAGCACCCGTCCACATATGCCGTGATCATGTCTTTGCAGATGTTCTGATCGAAGTAGTGGTGACGTGAGGGTTCAGACAGAGGAGGCTCACAAGTAAGAATGGACATTGAAAGCACATCGTCAGCACACCGTTGACAGGCAGCGAGTTCGGTGCCTAAGGGGTTCAGAGGGAAACGAGAGGATCCCTGTAAGAGCTGCACGTGGGAATTTTGTTGCGTCAGTGAGTCATAGAGCTCTTGGCTGATAGCTGATGCGTCGGCCCAGGGAGCCAAGGTTACGTCATTGACGTTGGCATTTCCAAGTTTGATACCGTTCACCACTTTTGGGCAGTATTCACTTTCTTCATCAGAATCAGTGAATGAACACAGGAAGGTGTCTCGTTGTGCCAACGATTTGTTTTGATGCCATGGTGATGTTGGCGAAGTTTCAGAAGTTGTGCTTGGCGTATCGTCTTCCCTAGTAACCTCTGGTGGGTAGACTTGGGCCTTGAGTGACACTGACTCGGTGTCAAGAACACAGCACTGAGCTGTACCGTGTTGAGGAAGGGAGACAGGCAGAGGTTGACGAACCTGTGCCCAGATGTTTAGTCATTTGAAATCAATTAGTGGTTCGAACCGATTGAGAAGATCCGACTAGAAGAGGAATGGTGTCGAGCGATGACACGTACACGGGGTGGACAAGAGTCATTGGTCCGATAGTCAGCTGCACCAGTGCCATGACTCTCAAGGTGGTGCTATGCGGACTGTTGGGAAGAGGAGGAGCTAAATATGATCATTGGCAATAATTCATAATTATTAATATTAATTATGGATTATTAAAATATTTGATTAATTAATTAATAAATAATTAATTAATTATTACATAAGCATAATAATCGAATTAGCTTACAGCGGGGCACCACCGGGAAAACCGGACCAATGATCACACGTAAATTCAGTCTCAAGATTGTTCACTTAGGGAGCTAATTCTAGGGAGATATCAGCAACTATAAGATGAACAGGAAGGAGTGGAGCTCAGGCACTGACTTTGTCAACCAGCTTCATCACAGTATACAATGAAAAACCAAAGCAACTTCTCTTTGCAGTATAACAGGGTTTATTCACACTGATGACATTAATTTACAACCAACATCAACATTGCTCTATAAACCCTATCAACTATAAAACATTACCGAATCAACCAGCAAGCATCAAGAAGGGTGTGTGTGTGTGTGTGTGTGTGTGTGTGTGTGTGTGTGTGTGTGTGTATGTCTGAGCGAGTGGGTGTGTGAGGGAGAGAGATGCGTGTGAGCGTAGCAAGATGGCGGCTGTGACGCTGCGAGCTACGTCACGCAATGGCGGCTTGCCAAGAAAGCACGCACTCAGAAAAAGGAGGGGAGCCGGTAGAGAGGGAAGTTCGAATTGCTCGGCTCCAAGTGTAGGTTAGTGGAAGAGAGGAAGAGAGAAAGGGAAGCACTCAGAAGTGTGGTCACGCAGGCGGTATTGAGATGCAGTAACCCGTCTGTGTTACGCAGAGACGCGCTCGGCTCAGCTGGTGAGCGTGAATCTGGACATTGAACCAACACAGCGAAGTACTGATCAATCGCGTGCGGGCGACACAATAGCGGTCCGACGAGGTCGGATCACTGCATATTACAAGCAGACACAAACGGGCAGGAGAATAACAGACAGCAGCAACACAGGCAATATTTTTACAATATCAATGCAGCCAAAATCGGACGCGGCGGTCCGTATCAACAAGCCCTTACAAAACTTAAAAAGAAACACACACTAACTACTATCTGCCCAAAGCTAAAGCCTCTTACTGTTGCAGAAGGTGGAGTGATGTGTCGGTCGTTCCTCGTGCGTCCTTTGTTACGGCAGAGGTGAAGTGGTTAGCGGCTCACAGCGGCTAACGGGTCCTTGGCAAGGGGGCAAGTCTCTGACGAGGTGAGTTAATTCCGGCTCATAGCGGGGAATCACTCGGGGAAAGAAGGGGGTCCTTGTCCTTCTTCTTGAAGCAGGCAGTCCTTGTTATCTACCAAACTTCGCATCCGCGGGCATCCGGGTGAGAGGGTCAATCCGTGGCTGCTCTGTGTTCCTCGGCGCACAGAGTGAGGGAGAGGAGAGGAGATCAGCTCGACCAGCGAGGGAAATCCGTAGGCCTAAAACGCGTCTAACTGTGCACAGTAATAACTCTTTCTAAAGCGTTCGCCACGTGGGACGAGTTGCTAAGCTTTAGGAACAGTTGTGGGTACTTCTATTAGCTATGAGGATCACAGCCAGAAGCGTTTCCCTCAGGTACACTCTGTGATGATATACCCCGGCGTGACGTCACCGGTGCGGGGTTGGCCGTGGCGGATTTCACCCAATGGGAGCTGTGTATTTCAGGGGACCTCTGCTGGTCAGCTGGGGTGCTGTGTTGGGGTTGAATCAGCTGATTCACACAGAGAAAGGGGGTTGACTGATTCCTTTGTTCTTTTGGGCGCCAACATGTGGTCTCAGGCTTTGATTGTTACATGTAGGCCCAAAAGTTTATGGATAAAGTGTAGGCCTTTGTTATAAATCCTTGTACGGCACAACACGGACCATATGGTTGGACCTCGAGAGAGCAGGTCTGCAGTTTCAACTCCTTGTTGGAGTGACGTGCTATTGCTCGCAGTCAATCAATCAATTTTATTTATAAAGCCCAATATCACAAATCACAATTTGCCTCGCAGGGCTTTACAGCATACGACATCCCCCTGTCCTTTGGACCCTCACAGCGGATAAGGAAAAACTCCCCCAAAAAAAACCCTTTAACAGGGGAAAAAAACGGTAGAAACCTCAGGAAGAGCAACTGAGAAAGGATCCCTCTTCCAGGACGGACAGACGAGCAATAGATGTCATACAGAACAGATCAACATAATAAATTAACAGTAAACCGTATGACACAATGAGACAGAAAGAGAGAGAGAGACAGAGACAGAGAGAAATCTGGAAAGGACTGAGCGCTAAGATTCATGGGAGCATTTTGTACCGGCCGAACCGATATGCTGCAAAACTAAACTGAATTATCACCGACTTCACCAACCCAAACTGGAATCGTTCGTGGAAGAATCCATTGAAGATTTGGAACTTAATATCGACACGATCTACGACAATATGTCTAATCGGCACGATAGCAAGCGTGGAAGAGCGCAGCTGAGCTCGAGTGAACAAGATGACTCGAGCATTTCAGAAGATCTGCTTCGCATAAGAGAGTCAATGAACACCATGGAAAAACAACTTACGAAGCTAGATCTACTAAAAAAGTTGTCAGACGACAGAGGATCTAAAATAAGCCATGGACTTTAACAACTCTTTGATCGAAGTCCTCAAGCAAGATAACGCCTCACTCACAGTCGAAGTAAACAATCTTGAAGAAGTGAACTCCACCATGGCTGCTTCACCCCACCATGACAGAGGCACGGAAAAATGACAAAAAGGTCCGTCTTGTCATTGACAAACTTTACATCGACGGGAAGCTCCACAGTAACCCCGAAATTACTTACTGGCTTGGTGGAGGAGATGTAAACGCGAGCCGGTAAAATTTCAACTTGTTGCTGTTTGCTCATGTAAACAGTCGCATACATCAAACGTCAGAGCGACGGGTTACCATGGATACTTGTCAACAAGTCCGGGCTATGCTGTGATAAGAAACTGCAGATTCGTTACGGTGATGTAGTCCACGGTTTTCCTTTTCTTCAATCGTTCTTTTTCTTTTCCTTTTTTTTCTTTTTGCATTTCCTTCTCATTCTAAGTGACTTCAAATTATGCAGCTAGGGTATGGCTGATACATATCTTTTTTTTCTTGCTTGCTTTCTTCCTTAATTTTTTTCTTTTTTTTGTTCTGTCTGTTTGTTCGTCTTGTTTGGTTTTTGTTTTCTCTCTCGTCGGATAATGTTTAATCCCCTTATCCCGTTTTTTGTCTTATGTATTGATCGCTTTGTTTTGTGTTTTTACCTGCAGGAGGGCATTGGGAACATGGGGGAGGGGCTGGGACGGGTCAAGGGGAAATGTTTAATGTTATGAATGGGGAGGAATCAACACACACACACACACACACACACACACACACACACACACATATAAATCAAATCAAGTCACTTTATTACTTTTTCTCAAAAACACAGCAAGAAAAAAAAAAAGAAAACAAAACAAAGCACACATATTTCTGTTTATTGAATCATGTCCACAATTAAATTTGTAAGCTGGAACATATGTGGAATTGGGAGTGAGGCAAAACAACTAAAAGTCATTAATCATTTGCTCAAAATACAAGCTGACATTTGTCTATTGCCAGAAACTCATTTAACTGATATTAGAAACACTGTTCTGAAATCTACACATTTTCCTCATATCTTTACTTCAAATTACAATTCAGGACAAAGAGGGGTTGCAATTATGATTAATAACAAAGTTAAATTCAATCACAATAACACAATTTCAGATCCGGAAGGACGATATATTATTATTAACATATCCACTGATAGCAACCCTCTCACAATAGTTAATCTTTATGGCCCTAATAATGATGACCCCTCTTTCTTTCAGTCTTTTCTCTATCCTTAAAAACCTACCCAGCTCAGACTTAATCATAGGTGGAGATTTCAATACAATACTTGATCCAACAATAGATAAATCAAACACAACAGGAAATATCAGAACACTTAAATCTACTATCGTTTTAAAACAGTATATGGAGGATTGTGGTCGTGGTGATAACTGGAGGCTAAATCATCCTAATGACAGAGAATACACCCATTTTTCAAAAGTACACCATACAAACTCTAGAATTGACTTTTCTCACTAGCAACTCATTACATTCTGACATATTTGAAACACAAATCCATCCAAACACAATCAGTGATCCCGCACTAGTCTCGGTTAAACTGCACACAAAGACAACTTTCAGTACTTCTTCCAGATGGAGGTTCAACACATCACTGCTAGAGGATCAAGAATTTGACAGTTATTTTAAGAGACAGTGGACATTCTTTATGGAAATGAATGACTCTCCAAATACCTCGCCAACTCTACTCTGGCAAACCGGGAAAGCTGTTTTAAGAGGTAAAATAATTTCATACTCATCATACAAAAAACGAAAAGACACAAAGTCACAACTGGAAATGGAAAAGAAAATTAAAGAACTTGAAAACGCTCATGTAACCAATCCTACTGATAACATTTTTTGCGAACTACAGAAATACAAAATAGAACTGAACAATCTGTTAAATAAAAAAAAGAAGTTTCTTATTGAAAGACTCAGACTTAATACATCTCAAAACAGTAATAAATCAACCACATATCCGGCAAATATGGTTAAACAAAATAAAGATAGAACAACTATAACAGTAATTAAAGACTCAGCAGGGAAGCCATACCATAATCCAAAAGATAAACACTGTATTTAAGAATCAAGATTTATACACATCCTCTCACAACCCAAATGCTTCTGACATACATCAATTCCTCATGTGGCAACACGAGGGAATGATTATTAATTTATATAGTAGAGGATCTCTTTACCGACAACGCCACCTTGGGGTAGGGCCCAAGGACCCATATTAAAGGTGAACTATCACCAGAGGAGGAGACGGAGTTCAATGATCATAAAAAAAATATTTTATTTATTAAAACAACGGGGTTTGGCACAATAACCAAAAAGGAGAAGAGAGCCCAACTAAAGGAAGGGGACACAGACTGAGGCTTACCGGCTGGAGGAGGGGGTGACAAGGGGGAGTGAAGTCCAAAAGAAAAGGGAGAACACCCCAACAAAAACGTGAAGTGTACACAAAGCAAATCTCGAACAGGGGTCACACAGCACACAGGGGATCCCCACCACCCAGGGAAACCACCACCACCACCGTCGGCCTTCAGCTGTAGGGAAAAAGGAGAGACAGAGTCAAGGCTCAAGGATAAAAAAGAAAGAAAACAAACAATCTCCCGTAACATAAGGAAACAAACTGTAATGAATTAATAAACTGACAAGTATGGATTTAGATCAATAATAAATCAACCAACAAAAGAACCACAAAAGGAAACTAAGGAGTCTCTGGCCAGAGATATCAACCCAACAGTTAATCATCATAGCTGATATACACAAATAACTGAGGACTCAAAATGAGGAGTTCCCCTCCCAAATGAAACTTAATTACAATAAATTCCCCAAAACAAAACAAGGAACTAAACTAAGAAATTCAGGAGAATCGACCAATAATTAAATAAGAAAATAAAACAATTAAGCCAAACCTTGATTAACACTCACACATACACACGCACACACACACAGCCCAGTCCAGATGGGTGGCTGAAAGTTCTGATGGAGCTTGTGGCGTCCCACTGATCGGGAGCCCGGTCAGCACGAGCGGCAGCCACACACATCCAGCAGCACCACACTCGCAGAAGCAGGAAAGCAAGCCAACAGCAGGAAGCAGGTTGACACACACACAGCCGACAGGAAGCCCAGTCCAAGCCGGCGAAGCAGCAGTAGCCGCAGTAACAGTAGTAGCAGTGGTAGCAGCGGCAGCAGTAGCCGTGGCTAAGAGTAGTAGCAGCGGCAGTAGCGGCAGCAGTAGCCGTGGCTAAGCGTAGTAGCAGCGGTAGCAGTAACCGTGGCTAAAAGACCATAATTAAACAGCAATGCTCCTACTTAGCTTAGCGTCCGTGTGTTCTGGTAGCCAGCTGGGTAGAACCGGCGTCCGCCCAAAGAGGGAGAGGGGTGAAGAGAGTCACTGCGGCAGGGGAAGGCAGCCAACGCGTATCCCACGTGCAGCAGGCTATGCTCCAGTCGGCAGCGATAGACCACCCTGGATAATCGCCTCGACTGCAGGTGAGACGCCAGACCTAATAAAAAGGTTACGGTTTCAGATACATAACATGCAGCCGAATGTAAATACAGTGCTAAGGTGTGCATACCTGTATTCTGCAGCGAGCGGCAAGTACAACGACCTGGAAGTGGGCGGGGTAAAGAGGCAGGAAGCGAGAGGTCAGGAGGAGGGACACGGCCTTCCTTTATCCCCTTCGCCTGAACGGTGATAGGCTAATAGCCCAGAAAGGGCGTGGTGAAGCCACGACTTGCGTTCAGTGTGGCAGTGGTATCTCATACCACTACACTCAATAATATTAACGTACCCCATTTAACAACAGAACAAACTAATTTACTTGAACAACCATTAACCCCAGCTGAATTTCATAACGCACTCAATAAAATGGAAAATAATAGAGCATGCGGTCCTGATGGCTTCCCTGCTGAGTTCTATAAACATTTCTGGTCCATCATCTCACCCCTTTTTCTCAGAATGATTGATGAATTCCTCATAACCAACAGTATACCTCCAACGATAAACACAGCCGTAATTACCCTGCTTTTAAAACCTGGCAAAGATCCTACTCACCTATCTAGTTACCGACCTCTCTCACTAATTAACAGACATTAAAATCATAAGCAAGGCACTGTGAAATAGAATTGAAAAAGTCATTCCCTTCATAATACATCCAGACCAAACCGGATTTATCAAAGGAAGGCAGTCATCTTAGAACACACGGAAATTATTTAACCTAATGCAGCTCTCAAACAAAAAGAAAACCGAAACCATAATCCTCTCATTAGACGCACAAAAAGCATTTGATAGAGTCAACTGGTCCTTCCTATTCGCAACATTACAAAAATTTGGATTCTGAGAGTCATTCATTAACTGGATTAAGGCACTATAGACTTCACTGACAGCCACTATCACAACTAATGGGTTAACTTCACAACAATTCACGCTTCACAACGGCACTAGACAAAGATGTCCACTCTCTCCGTCACTTTTTGCAATTTTCTTGGAGCCACTTGCAGCTAGCATACGACAAAACAATAACATCAAAAAGGTATCAGATCAATATCCACGGAACACAAAACAATCCTCTATGCAGACGATGTGTTGATCCTCCTCCAGGAACCCTACTCATCACTACAAGAATGTCTGTCATTAAAGCATTCTCATCTGTATCCAGCTACTCCATCAACTTATCAAAATCTACCATTCTACCCCTCTGCATGGACCAAAGGGATGTGGCAGCCTTCACCTCACAGTTTCACCTTCCCATAGGAAATATTAAATATTTAGGAATCCACATATCCCCCAAGCTGTCAGAGCTGTTCAATCTAAATTACACACCATTACTCAAATCAATACAAAATGACCTCAGTTGCTGGACAAATCTACCAATCTCACTGTCAGAAAGAATCTCAACAATAAAAATGTCAGTCCTCCCTAAAATTAATTACCTATTCACCATGATCCCTTCAATTCCAAATTTATCCTGGCTTAATTCCCTCAATACAGCAATATCTCAATTCTACTGGAAAAATAAAACACCTTGTATAAAACTGTCAACACTACAAAAACCCAAGTTTCAAGGAGGACTAGATGCACCCAACTTTGAATTATATCACTTGTCAAGTCAGTTAAAATACTTAAAACAATGGCTCACCTCTTCACATCATGATTCTCACTGGTTAGAAACCGAACAGGCACTATAGAAGAATATAAAGCAAGAATATAAACCTTTCAGAGCTCCCATTCATCAGCCAAACAATTAAAAATGACACTTGTTTTCAGAATATTTCCATAGCCTCAGCTCTGACAGCTTGGTGGAAAATATTTCCTATCAAAGGCTCCACGGTTGCACCATTCACTCGCTCACCAATATGGAACAACCCAGATTTTACAATAAACAGGAAACCATTAAACTTCACGTCATGGAAACACAAAGGTATCACACATCTCCACCATATTGTACAGGATTCCAAAATCATCAATTTTCCTTTTACTTACAGCTTAAGTCCACCATTCTCCCCAAAATCAACAGTACATTTAACACGCAAGATCAAACAATTATTATAGATGAATTTTCAAAGATTTCCAGCTCTGTTAAATTACTCTCAAGGATATATACATTTCTAAATGTAGCAAGTACACAGGCTAAATTATGGTGATATGGTATGATTATTATATTAGTATTAAGCTAGCTTTTGGGCCTAGGTCTACAGAAGACAGGTTCGATTCTTAGAGGTAGTGGTACAATAAAACACAACAAATAGCACTTCAGATGCGGTTGGTACCATATATTAATGCGTGACAATACATACAGTGACCAATATTTACAGTCTGCAGAGTACATGAATTAAATAGAAAAGTGCACTTGACACGTCTGATGCATCAACAACATTCAAATCAAAACCAGTCTCAGTTGTAGCCAATATGGCAGCAGTTCCACACACGATGTTGTGTATCGCAAAGGCACAGAATTCATAGAGGATGAGGTGCTCAAAACAGTCCAGCATGTGCGCCGCAAAAGGTATAGTCCAATATGTCAACTGTCCATGGGCTAGAAGCCTCAAAGTGCGAGTGCGTGTGTGTGTGTGTGTGTGTGTGTGTGTGTGTGTGGGTGTAAGAGAAGGTGAGGGGGGAACAAGGCTGCCAGAGCCTCCTACCAGACCAGGAGAGCTCTTAACTGGGACTGCTCGGCTCCAAGCCAGTGTCTTAGCTCGCCATCGATTCGATTCTGCGTCCGTACAAGCACCTAGCCTGTATAATGTAAACAGGACCATATTTCAATAAAACATTTCACTAACTAGTTATATTCAGTGTACACCATAATTAATACATAATTCAATACTTCATGAGCAACAACAGAATAACCATCTCTCAATAAAGTGCATTTGGTTTAAACACCTTAACATCAATCCACTTCATAAATAAGCATGACAAATCTTCAAAAATTAGTGTCACTCATTTCTTAAATAACATGTCAACATTCACAAAATTATTCACAAATCAAAGTAAACATTCTATAATTGTGCTGTAGTGGCACATCAATCTCATGACACTCATTACTATGGATTCAAAAGCCAGCATTAGCATTTAGAAGCTAGGTGTGCCGTAGCCAGTCCATATAAATGCATTGACATGTGCTAATGCTAATGCTAACGCTAACGCTAACAACAAACAGGCAGACTCACCAATTCCAGAATATATCCGACGCACCACACGACCAACTTATCCCTCCCCGACGCTGGTTGATGTCTAAAAGGGTTGAATGATGTAACGGCGGCATTTAGAATGATATAACCAAAAATTTATGAGTGAAAATAGTATTTGTTTGTAGCGACCGACCTGTAGCAGCTGCTCCGCATGCTTCCCCTCACCTTCTGAATGAGAGACGGAGCAGACAGCTTTTAACAGGCGCTACGAGCGACGCGATTGGACAGCCGCGGCCTCCAGGTACGTACGTGACGACGCAACACTACGTGACCGGAACTTACGCACTCATATGGCGGACTTTGTTATATTAATAATGAACATAACATAACATAACATAAAATAACCATTAAATAACGGACGTCCTCCTTGGATTAAATAGATTTTCATCCCGGTTACATAAACACTACTGACACTTTAATTTTTCTCCCAACCTCAAAGTGGGAACAGGATCTTTCCATCACTCCAAATGCAGATTTCTGGTCTCAAATATGCAAAAATAACTTCACTCACTGCAAAATCCCAAATTTACAACTCATTCAATTTAAGGTTAACTACAGAACACACTACACAGGTGAGAGATTACATAAAATGGGTTTCACTACATCAGATCGATGCACTTATTGCACACAGCACACCACATGCATGTTCTCTGGCACTGTACACCAATTAGACAATTTTGGATACAAGTCACAGATCACTTACCACATATACTAGGCTGCCACATTCCCCTATCCCCTCAACTCTATCATCTGTACAAGTACATAATCACATTAAAACTACACTGTTCACAGCCCTAGCTGTCGCCAAGAAAACAGTCCTCCTAAACTGGAAAACAAGAAATCAACTGAACATCACACACTGGAAGAATCTGTGAATAGATCAAATCACAATAGAAAAAATGTCTGCATCAATTAATCACAGCATACCCCGTTTCAACAAAACTTGGTCCACATTTATTCAAAATCCATCTCTACAAATGCCTGATCTCAATTCCACAGAATCTTGCAACACACCTCGTTTTTTTTCCTTCTCTTTTTTTCTTTTTTCCTCTTATTTATTCTATTATTATTATTATTATTATTATTTATTTTTATTTATTTATTTATTCTTTCTTTGCTGCTGTTGCTATTAATATCATCATTATCACTGAAATATCCACACATATATACAAGCACTTATAAATACAGATTACACACATACTTACACACACACACACACACACACAATCACACACACATACACATGTGCAGCATATACACAAAAATCCCCAATTAGTTAGGCTACCTCCTTGTCTATCCATTTGTCTGTCCGTCTCATCATCTGTCTGTCTGTCTGTCTGTCTGTTTTGTCTACCTATCTATCTGTCTGTTTGTCTGTCTGTCTGCTGGTCTGTTTGTCAGTATATATGTAAGGCCACACAATAACCCTCCTACTTGTTTACCATCAAAGATCAATGTTAACAACACAAGGTGTATTACTATGCAAATATTTACTTTCTGTTTGATTATTTACCTTACTTCTTCCTTATGTTGTTTAACATTTTTTTAGTTCTGTAAATAAAAATAAAGTTGTCTTCCAAAAGTGGGGGGGTGGTGGCGGGCCAAAAAAAAAAAAATGAGACAGAGAGAGATGCAGGATAGATGGTAATGGCAGTAGCTTACAACAACATTAATGAAAGTAATAATATAATAATAATAAGTCCTCCAGCAGACTAGGCCTAAGTCAGCCTAACTAGGGGCTGGTACAAGGCAAGCCTGAGCCAGCCCTAACTACAAGCTTTATCAAAGAGGAAAGTCTTAAGTCTAGTCTTAAATGTGGAGACGATGTCTGCCTCCCGGACCGCAACATTTAGATGATTCCACAGGAGAGGAGCCTGATAGCTGAAGGCTCTGGCTCCTGATCTACTTTTGGAGATTTTAGGGACCACGAGTAACCCTGCATTCTCAGAGCGCAGAGTTCTGGTGGGATAATATGGCACTATGAGCTCTCTAAGATATGACAGAGCTTGACCATTTAGAGCTTTATAAGTTAACAGTGGGATTTTAAATTCAATTCTGGATTTTACAGGGAGCCAGTGCAGAGAAGCTAAAACAGGAGAAATATGATCACGTTTCTTAGTTCCTGTTAGTACACGTGCTGCTGCATTCTGAATTAGCTGGAGAGTTTTTAAGGACTTACTAGAGCTACCAGATAATAGAGAGTTACAGTAATCCAGCCTTGAGGTAACAAAAGCGTGGACCAATTTTTCTGCATCTTTTCGGGTCAGGATAAGCCTAATTTTTGCAATATTACGCAAATGAAAAAATGCAGTCCGTGAGGTTTGTTTTAAATGAGAATTAAAAGACAAATCTTGATCAAATGTTACTCCGAGGTTTCTTACGGTAGTGCTAGAGGCCAGAGCAATGCCATCTAGAGAAACTATGTCATCAGATAAAGAGTCTCTGAGTTGTTTGGGGCCAAGAACAATAACTTCAGTTTTGTCTGAATTTAACATCAGGAAATTGGTGCTCATCCAGGTTTTTATGTCTTTAAGGCAATTATGAAGTTGAGTTAATTAATTACTTTCTTCTGGCTTCATAGATAAATACAACTGTGTATCATCTGCATAACAATGGAAATTTACAGAGTGATTTCTAATGATGTTACCTAAAGGAAGCATATATAGAGTAAATAGGATTGGTCCGAGCACAGAACCTTGCGGAACTCCAAAACAAACTTTAGTACGTAAGGATGACTCGTTATGATTGTGAACAAACTGAAAACAATCAGATAAATAAGATTTAAACCAGCTTAGTGCAGAACCTTTTAGGCCAATTAAGTGTTCCAGTCTCTGTAGCAGAACTTGATGGTCAGTTGTGTCAAACGCTGCACTAAGATCTAATAAAACAAGTACAGAGACAAGTCCTTTGTCTGAAGCAATCAGAAGGTCATTTGTAATATTAACTAGTGCTGTCTCAGTGCTATGATGCACTCTCAATCCTGACTGAAATTCCTCAAATAAATTATTATCATGGAGAAAATCACACAGCTGGTCTGCGACTACTTTCTCAACGATCTTTGAAAGAAAGAGAAGATTAGATATTGGTCTATAGTTGGCTAACACCTCTGGATCCAGGGTGGGCTTTTTTAGGAGAGGTTTAATTACACCTACCTTAAATGACTATGGTACATAGCCTGTTAATAAGGATATATTGATCATATCTAATATATGAGTGTTAACGAAAGGTAAGACGTCCTTAAGTAGCCTAGTTGGGATGGGGTCTAAGAGACACGTTGATGATTTAGATGAAGAAATCACTGCGGTCAATTCTTGAAGAGAAATCGGGGCGAAGCAATCTAAATATATATGAGGTCTTACAGCTGTGTTTGAGGTTAGATAGGTACTATCTGAGGACAGGATGTCATGAATTTTGCCTCTAATAGTTAGAATTTTGTCATTAAAAAAGCTCATGAAATCATTACTGCTAAGGGCTAAAGGAATACAAGAGCTCAATAGAGCTTTGACTCTCAGTCAGCCTGGCTACAGTGCTGAAAAGAAACCTGGGGTTATTCTTGTTTTCTTCTATTAATGCTGAGTAATAGTTTGCTCTGGCATTGCGGAGGCCCCTCTTATACGTTTTGAGACTGTCTGCCCAGATTAAATGAGATTCTTCCAGTTTGGTTAATCGTCAATTCCTTTCAAATTCATTCATTCATTCATCTTCTAATCGCTTCATCCTCTTGAGGGTCGCGGGGGGGCTGGAGCCTATCCCAGCTGACATCGGGCGAGAGGCAGGGTACACCCTGGACAGGTCGCCAGACTATCGCAGGGCTGACACATAGAGACAAACAACCATTCACACCTACGGACAATTTAGAGTTACCAATTAACCTAGTCCCCAATCTGCATGTCTTTGGACTGTTTAGGAAGCCGGAGTGCCCGGAGAGAACCCACGCTGACACGGGGAGAACATGCAAACGCCGCACAGAAGGGCTCCCACGCCCGGGATCGAACCGGCAACCCTCTTGCTGTGAGGCGAGAGTGCTAACCACCACACCACCGTGCCGCCCTCCTTTCAAATTTTCGCGATATTTGTTTTAACTTACAGGTTTGAGAGTTATACCAAGGAGCGAACTTTCTTTGCTTTGTTAACTTCTAGTCGAGTCGAGTGTTGAGTGTTGTTCGCAGCGAGCCTACGGCGCTATCGACAAGATGATCAATTCGGGAGAGGTTAAAGTCGGCACGGGAAACCTCTGTTACTGAAGGACTTGGTATTGAATTTAACGACAGAGTAATCATTTCCTTAAATTTTGCGACAGCACTATCTGATAAACATCTTGTATAGTAACTGTTGCTGAGTGGTGTGTAATCGCGTAAAAAGAAATCAAAAGTAATCAAATAATGATCCGATAGCGAGGGATTCTGTGGAAAGACTGTTAGGTTATCAATTTCGATTCCATACGTCAGAACTAGATCGAGGGTATGGTTAAAACAGTGAGTGGGTTCATGTACACCCTGACTGAAGCCAATGGAGTCTAATAATGAAATAAACGCAGTAGCCAGGGAGTCATTATCAACGTCGACATGAATGTTAAAATCGCCTACAATAATAACTTTATCTGATTTAAGAACTAAACTGGATAAAAACTCTGAGAATTCAGAAACAAATTCAGAATACGGGCCAGGAGCACGGTACACTATAACAAATAAAAGTGGCTGCAAGGTTTTCCAGGTCGGATGTAAAAGACTAAGAACGAGGCTTTCAAATGAATTATAATCTAGTTTAGGTTTAGGGTTGATTAACAGACTAGAGTTAAAAATGGCTGCAACTCCCCCTTCTCAGCCGCTGCCTCGAGGAATGTGGGTATTGTTATGACTGGGAGGAGTGGATTCATTTAGACTAACATATTCATCTGGACATAGCCAGGTTTCGGTGACACTGAGTAAATCAATATGATTATCTGAAATTAATTCATTTACTAACACTGCTTTAGACGATAGAGACCTGATATTTAACAGTCCGCATTTAATTCTCCTGTTTTGTCTTTCTGTCACAGAAGAGGTTTTAATTTTTATGAGGTTGTTATGCACAACTCCTCTTTGTTTAATTTTGGATTTAAATAATTTAGGTAGTCAGGGGACAGACACCGTTTGTATAAAACTATGAAAACTATGGGTGGGTAACTGAACTAGAAGCTCAGAGAAGTGTATAGGACTGTGACTCTGAGTCCTGATCTCAACTGTGGGTTGTCAGGGATTTGAATTACTTACAAAATTTGCCAGGTTCCTAGAAATGAGAGCAGCTCCATCCAAAGTGGGATGAATGCCGTCTCTCCTAATAAGACCAGGTTTTCCCCAGAAAGTTTGCCAATTATTAACGAAACCCACATTGTTTGCTGGACACCTCCTGGACAGCCAGCGATTAAATGATGACATGCAGCTAAACATGTTATCACTGGTCAGATGTGGGAGGGGTCCAGAGAAAATTACGGAGTGCAACATCGTTTTTGCATATTCACACACCGAGGCAATATTAATTTTAGTGACTTCCGATTGGCGTAACCAGGTGTCATTGCCGCCGACGTGAATAACAATCTTACTGAATCTACGTTTAGTTTTAGCCAGCAGTTTTAAATTTGATTCAATGTCGCCTGCTCTGGCCCCAGGGATACATTTGACTATGGCTGCTGGTGTTGCTAACTTCACGTTTCTCAGAATAGAGCTGCCAATAACCAGAGTTTTATCGTCAGCGGGTGTGTCGCTGAGTGGAGAAAAGTGGTTGGAAACGTGAACAGGCTGGTGGTGAGCCGTGAGCTTCGGCTTGGAGCTATGCCTCTGGCGAACGGTTACCCAACCTCCCGGCTGTACGGGTGTTACCGGAGGACCGCTAGCGGAGGCTATGCTATGTGACTCCGTACCAGCTACAGGGGGCTGGCTAACTACTGCAGCTACTGAATGGTTTTCCATGGTGCAGAGCTGCACTTCTAGTTCACTAAGCCTCGCCTCCAACGCAGCAAATAAGCTACACTTGTTACAATTACCACTGTCGCTAAAGGAGGCAGAGGCATAGCGAGCAAGAAAGAGCAGAGGGAGAAGCCATCACTAACTGTAAAGCTAATGTAGCTACCAAGGCTAGTAATGTGCAAACAACAGCTAAGAGATTAGCAGGGAAGTCGTAAAAAGGAGGAGAGCTAAAAGTGCTTAAACAGAACTATTGTGGGTTAAGACTTGAAGCAGATGTTAAAGCAACTGAAGTGAGAAAGCAGAAAGCAGGCTAGTAGAATTTACCAGAGCAGTACAGAGACGCTGTCACAGAAACACCGGAAATGACACAACTCGCTTACCGCAATACGTCAGCACGTCAGCGTTACTGCAGTCACTTCTATACAAAGCTATATAGTTCCAGGTTCTGCCAGGCTTCAGCTGATGCTTTTTTGAACTCCTTAACAGTTAAAACTAACCACTGTTAGAATTAGCTGCCCAGGTGGATTCTAATGTTATATCTGAGTCTGATGCCTGTGACCGAGTTGAACAGGTCATAGAGAGCTTGGCTACATACTCTGCCGTCACAGATTCAGACGTTATAGTATAGACGTTATAGAGTAATGTCCACATGCTAACATGCCTGCAGTGACAAATGTGAGATATATATATATATATATATATATATATAAGGTGAGTTGGCTATATATATATATATATATATATATATATATGTGACCGGGTGCCCTTTGGAGCACTCCAAAGCCATCAGACTGTGCGTCGAACACTCCGCTCTACAGCTGGTCAGCATTCAAATGTGAACCATTTGCCGTGACCTGCAAGCCATATGGATGGTGTAGGTGCTGCATTTTATGGGCCAGTGTCCAATGCACAATCAGCTGTGTTTAGACCTTGGTGTTAGAAACACTGTTTGGGTTCGTCATCGGGGCGATGACGCTAAAGTGGGGGGGTAGGTGTGACCGGGTGCCCTTTGGAGCACTCCCAGTCGCTGTGGGGCGCTGTGTCAGTCATCCAGGGACTTGAGGTGCTGGTCGGTGCGCACCTTTAAAAGGGTGTCATCACCGAGCTGGCCCCCCTTTCCCTGGTCCTGGCAGTGAGCGTCGGTGGCGTGGTCGAGGCGGCTGGATTGTTTGGCGTGGGCCGTCACTGTGTTCGTGTGTTTCCCACCTGCCTGAATGTCTCATGGGGAACCTTACTTGGTCTCACTGATCTGCTTGTCACTGCGCAGCATGGCTGGTGTGGCTGTGGGGGGAGCAATTAGCTTGTGCCGAGGGAACCTCACCGCCGTGGTTGGCGTGGCCGGCGGGGTGGTGCGGCACACCACGTTGGATCTGGTCTCCGCCTGGCTGTGGGTACGCGCTTGGAGCGGCGCCGGGGTAAGCTGGCTCATTTGTCTTGCTTGTGCTTAAAAGCATGCAACATCGGGCTGACACATGCTCCCTTTCTGATTTACATACAGATTCCCCCCTAAAAAGTGCAGCTTTCTCCTTCCAATATTCACCAGTTCGGCAACAGCTATGTGGAGGACGCCGGCCTTAATCAGCCATCAGGAGACGGGCACTGCTGTTTTAGTATTGGTTCTCTGGTTATGATTTCTGTTATGGTTTAATTTAATTCAGTCCCTCGTTATGTAGGTTTTCCTTTAATTTTGTTTTGCCACAGTTAATTATAGAATTGTTAAATTTATTACTGTTGGATTTCTTTTCTGTTAGTGATTTCAATTTGAATCTGTTTACTTTCCCCAGTTTTGGCTTTATTCACGTTTAATCTCTCTTTTGTTTGCTTTGGTTCTTTCCATTTTGTCTGCTTTATTTTGGGACTCTAGTTTTACTCTTTAAGACTTGTTTCATTTTGTTCATTGTTTATTCTTTTCTTTCTTTTGGTTAATTTGGAAGATTGTGTTTGTTTCTTACAACCTTGATTCTGTTTTGTATTTGATTTCATTTATTGATTAAGGAGGCAAAAATAATTAATTCTTCCTTTGTGTTACAGGTGCTGTGGGCCAAAGCAAGCGGCAGTCCCTTTCCTGGTGGTGGTGCTTTCACAGTTCAGTATTTGGTGTGCTTCACGGGTGGTGTTTGATTTGGTTTCTCCCTCCTTGGTTTCCTGCTGCCGTGGTAAGCCCCAGCCCTGAACTATTTGGTTGCCTCTGTTTGTTCCAGCCCTTTTTTTTTTTAAAGAGAAATTGTGTTTTTAACTCAAAAATAAAGTATATATTTTTGTATGTGAATCACGTCTCTGGCCCTGTGTTACATTGAACCTGTGTTGCCAGTAAGTAATCCTGTAACAGTGTACTGTTACAGGATTACTCTGCCACATTTTGGCGTTGTCGGCAGGATGAACACAGTTTAAAGGCAGAGACGTGATTTCTTTTTTTTCCCTTTTTCCTTTCTATCTAATTTTCTTTCTTTTTCTGTGGCCTAACAGGTTGTGTGTTATTGTTTCTACAACTAAAACAGCAGTGTCCGTCTGGTGTCTTTGTCCATCGTCATAAAAACAGCTTTGTAAGTATCCAGTCTGGTGAGTCATTGTCTCAATGGAGGAAGAGGTGCAGCAGCTGAGGGAGCTTGTGTTGCAGCTTAAAGCGGACAATGAGCGGCTGCTTCAGGAGCGCGCCGCTTCTGGGGACAGCCCTGGCGGAGCGGCCTCAGGTCCCCGTGCTCCACCTGGTCCCGCCCCATCAGCCGGTAATGCTGCTGCTGTGACTGAGAGGTTAGTTGTGGTACCCAGAGACCGTAAGTGCCCCATGTTCAATGGCAGGAGTGGAATAGCAGTAGCTGACTGGATAGAGGAGATTGAGGCATGTATGCGTTTCCGCCATCTTAGCTCTTTTGACCAGGCCCTCTTTATTTTCGACCATTTAGAGGGAGAAGCTAAGGAGGAGATAAAATTTCGCAGCAGCACAGAGCGTAGTGACCCAGCTCAGGTACTTGGCATCTTGAGGGAGCTGTATGGTTGCTCCCAGTCTTACGTCACCTTGCAGCAAAGCTTTTTCTCCAGAAAGCAGCACGAAGGTGAGACCTTGCTGGAATTCTCCTTGGCTCTCATGGCTTTAATGGAGCGGGTAAAACAGTCTGCCCCTGAGGGTATACCAAATGTACCTGTCCTTCTCCGTGATCAGTTCATAGAGCATGTTCTTGATAGCTCTCTTCGCAGGGAGCTAAAGCAGTATGTCCGCCGTCAGCCGACTGCCACTGTTGAATGTGCGCAGTGAAGCTATCAGGTGGGAGAGGGAGGGCCTCCCAGGTGGGTCTAGGGGTCGAAGTCATTCTCTCCCCTCAGCTTATGGCCTTCAGTATGGGGTTCAGGGCAGCTCCCTTGACGTTCCTCGCCCTGTTCCCCAGCGGTCAGAGCTTACTGAAGTCATGGATCTATTGAAACGGCAACAGGAACAGCTCAACCAGCTAACACAGACAGTAGCTTCTTTGCAGGTTTCCCGGTCACATGGGAATACCCAACGGACTGGTACTTTGCTATGCAGGAGGTGTCAACAGCCAGGCCACTTTGCGAGAGACTGTAGGGGTGGACAGGTCCCCCTGCGTGCTCGCGCTAGCTCTGTTTCTCAGGCTCCTAATGCTTTTCCTTCTCTGTCGGAAAACTAAAGCCTGCTGAGCTGCAGAGCCACAGCTCAGTAGGGGAGTCCACAGGCTCACAGGAAGGTGAGATTGCTGGTTTAATGTTGTCATGTCCAACTGCTGAAGTTGTGTTCAGTGGAGTTTCAGTTTCTTGTCTGGTGGACACTGGGTCTATGGTGTCCACCATTACCGAAAGTTTCTTCCATGAACATTTCGTCCCTTGGGGCCACGAGCGCCTCCGGTCTTGCAATTGGCTGGAGTTAAGAGCCGCTAATGGTTTAGCCATTCCATACATTGGCTATTTGGAGTTGGATGTGACCCTGTGTGATAAGGTAATACCCCGCTGCGGGGTCCTTGTGGTCCAAGATCCACCTGGGGCTGGGTCCCCTGTCCCTGGTATCTTGGGGATGAATGTGATCAGGCATTGCTACCGGGAGCTCTTCGGGAAATATGGCTCCGCATTGTTTGACTTGCCTGTTGTATGTCAGGGGCCGAACGCAGTCATCAGAGCCTTACATGTGTGCCAGCAGGCAGTCAATCAGGCTCCCATGCATCAAAATGGCTTGGTGAGAGTCCGAGGTCCACAGGCAGTGCGTAAACCTGGTAGGTCAATGAAACTGGTTGTTAGCAACTGTCCAGCACATCAACCTGGTCACACCACACTGTTTGAGCCTTCAGAGGCTGGGTTGCCTGCTGGCCTTCTTGCTTCTCCGTGCCTGGTGCGTGTCAACAGGGGCACAGCTTACATTCCAGTGGTGAATGTAGGAACCACTGAAGTTCTTCTTTACCCTCGGACTTGTCTTGGGTCCTTGAGTGGTGCTCAGGTGGTTAGCTTGCCTACTGGAGTCATGGAGAATCCTTGTTGTGCAAGTACAGCTCTGTTTTCTCAGCTCATGAAGATGACCTTGGGTGTACGAACCTTCTCTCTCATGATATACCTCTTGTCGATGATGTTCCAGAGTGGCAGAGGTATAGGCGTGTTCCCCCATCAGAATACGAGGAGGTGAAGGCCCATATCAACCAGCTTCTGGAGGCCCAGATTATTAGGGAGAGTAGTAGCCCCTACGCCTCCCCTATTGTCTTGGTTCGCAAGAAGGACGGGAGTCTTAGGTTGTGTGTGGATTATCGATTGCTGAATAGCAAAACGAGAAAAGTTGCCTTCCCCTTGCCTCGAATCGAGGAAAGCTTGGATGCCCTGTCTGGGGCCCGCTGGTTCTCAACCATAGATCTTGCCAGTGGCTATAATCAGGTCCCAGTTTCTGAGAAGGATAGACCCAAAACAGTTTTCTGCACCCCTTTTGGACTCTTTGAGTTCAATCGAATGCCATTTGGGCTGTGCAATGCACTGAGCACCTTCCAACGGTTGATGCAGAGGATGTTTGGAGACCAGCAGGGCCAGTCGCTCCTTTTGTATCTTGATGACATCGTTGTGTTCTCCTCATCAGTTCAGCAGCACCTGCAGAGGCTCGAGACTGTACTTGGTCGTCTCCAACAGGAAGGCTTGAAAGCCAAACTGGACAAGTGTTCATTCTTCCAGCAGGAGCTCAAATATTTGGGACATGTCATCTCCAGCCGAGGAGTCTCTACTGACCCTGCAAAGATCGAGGCTGTTGCCAAGTGGCAGCGTCCTCAGCATGTGTCTGAGCTGCGATCATTTTTGGGTTTTGCAAGCTATTATCGCCGCTTTGTAGAGGGTTTTGCAAAGCTGGCAGGCCCACTACATAAGCTTGTTGCGGATCTGGGCGGTACAAAATCCAAAAAGGGGTCCAGACAGGCTTTGGATGTGGCATGGACACCGCAGTGCAATGAGAGCTTTGAGGCTCTGAAAGCCAAGCTAGTCTCCGCTCCGGTGCTGGCATATGCTGACTTCTTGCGTCCTTTCATCCTTGAGATTGATGCCAGCCATAGTGGACTTGGGGCTGTGCTTTCTCAAGAGACGGATCAAGTTGTTCGACCGGTGGCCTATGCCAGCCGAGGCCTTCGACCCACTGAGCGCAATATGGACAATTATAGTTCCATGAAGTTGGAATTTCTTGCGCTCAAATGGGCGATGACTGAAAAGTTTCGTGAGTACTTGTTGGGGCACAAGTGCAACGTCTTCACAGATAATAACCCTTTGAGTCATCTTCAGACGGCTAAGCTTGGGGCGACTGAGCAGCATTGGGCCGCCCAGCTCGCAGCCTTTGATTTTGTTGTGAAATATTGGTCGGGTCGTAGCAACAAAAATGCCGATGCGCTCTCTCGGAAGTCCATTCCAGGTGTTTGCTCCCTTGAGTGTTCTTTACCTGCCACGTCTGTCCCGAGCACCCTCCAGGGTGCTTCGTCATCTTGCTTTCGAGTCCCTGCAGCCCAGTCTATCATCTCTGTCCTTCCATCTCTCTCTGGTCCAGACCTCAGATCCTTGCAGGAGGCTGATCCCCTCCTGAAGGATGTCTTGGGGTTCTGGAGGAAGCAAACACGGCCAAACAAAGCTGAAAGGAGGCAGATGTCTATGCCTGTGACGGCGCTATTGTGCCAGTGGGACCGCCTGGTAGAGAAGGACGGAGTGCTCTACCGCCAGATATTCCGCTCAGATGGAGGGGAAGAGTGTCTCCAACTGCTTTTACCCGAAGCACTCAAAGAAGAGACTTTGAAACAGCTGCACCGAGACCATGGCCACCAAGGTAGCGAGCGAACTACCGAATTGGTGCGCCAGTGCTGTTACTGGCCAGGAATGTCTTCTGACATCAAGCAGTAGGTTCAGACTTGTGAACGTTGCCAGGTCGCAAAAGACTCCAACTCTGTACCTCATAGCTATATGGGCCATTTGCTAGCGTCTAGGCCAAATGAGATCGTGGCCATCGACTTCTCCTTGTTCGAGCCATCCCGAAATGGATTTGAGAATGTCCTTGTGATGACTGACGTGTTCAGTAAATACACCTTGGCGGTGCCCACTCGAGACCAACGGGCTTCCACCGTTGTCCTCCTGATGGAATGGTTTTATAAGTTTGGTGTTCCAAGCCGTATACATTCAGACCAAGGGAGGAGTTTTGAGAGCTCCTTGATCCAGCAGCTTTGCTTGTTGTACGGGGTGGCGAAATCCTGTACCACTCCTTATCACCCTGCAGGTAACGGACAATGCAAGCGGTTCAATAGAACACTCCATAACCTCCTGCGCACCTTGCCTGCATCCCAGAAACGGGACTGGGCCTCTTGTTTACCACAGGTGGTGTTTTGCTACAATACCACCCCACATCAGGGTACTGGGGAGTCCCCTTTTCTCTTGATGTTCGGCCGGGAACCTCAGCTTCCCATCGACTTCCTCCTTGGTCGGGTCAAAGACCCAGTGCAAGGGGAAGTACAGGAATGGCTGCTTGAGCATCAGGCGCGACTTCAAGTTGCTTTTGAAGGGGCCCGTGAGCGGTTGCAGGCGGCTGCAACTCGTCGTAAGGAACGGCATGATGAACGAGTCCGTGATACACCTCTCTCAGTGGGTCAGTGGGTGTACCTGCGAGAACTTGGCTTTAAGGACCGATACAAGATCCAGGATGCTTGGAGTTCAGTACTCTACCAGGTAGTGAAGGCTCCTGGTGAGGGGCCAGGCTATACCATTGCTCCAGTGAATGATCTGCTGAAAGTGCGTACAGTGCACCGTGACCTGCTGAAGGCTGTGGTCCAGCCTGATCCTCCTGCCCCTTCGACAGTATGATCACCAACTGCCCAGGTAGTAACAAAGGAAGATTCATTTGTTGAGGATGACCTGTGCTTGTTGGTCCCAGAGACTCTGCTCCCTTGTCCTCCTGTTGAGTCTGGTCCATCTGAGACTCTGGACGCTGGGCCCCGTCGGTGTGCTGCTTCATTGCAGGAAAGATCCATGTCCTCAGTTCCATCTTCATTAGCGATAGCTGGACCCTCCAAAGCCATCAGACTGTGCGTCGAACACTCCGCTCTACAGCTGGTCAGCATTCAAATGTGAACCATTTGCCGCGACCTGCAAGCCATATGGATGGTGTAGGTGCTGCATTTTATGGGCCAGTGTCCAATGCACAATCAGCTGTGTTTAGACCTTGGTGTTAGAAACACTGTTTGGGTTCGTCATCGGGGCGATGACGCAAAAGTGGGGGGGTAGGTGTGACCGGGTGCCCTTTGGAGCACTCCCAGTCGCTGTGGGGCGCTGTGCCAGTCATCCAGGGACTTGAGGTGCTGGTCGGTGCGCGAGCTGGCCCCCCTTTCCCTGGTCCTGGCAGTGAGCGTCGGTGGCGTGGTCAAGGCAGCTGGATTGTTTGGCGTGGGCCGTCACTGTGTTCGTGTGTGCTTGGCGTTGACTGAACCTTGCGTGCCTTAAAAGGAAGGTGAGTTGGCTGCCTTTTCCCACCTGCCTGAATGTCTCATGGGGAACCTTACTTGGTCTCACTGATCTGCTTGTCACTGCGCAGCACAGCTGGTGTGGCTGCGGGGGGAGCAATTAGCTTGTGCCGAGGGAACCTGACCGCCCTGGTTGGCGTGGCCGGCGGGGTGGTGCGGGCGCACCACTTTGGATCTGGGCTCCGCCTGGCTGTGGGTACGCACTCGGAGCGGCGTGGCCATGGGGTAAGCTGGCTCATTTGTCTTGCTTGTGCTTAAAAGCACGCAACATCGGGCTGACACATGCTCCCTTTCTGATTTACATACAGATTCCCCCCTAAAAAGTGCAGCTTTCTCCTTCCAGTATTCACCAGTTCGGCAACAGCTATGTGGAGGACGCCGGCCTTAATCAGCCATCAGGAGACGGGCACTGCTGTTTTAGTATTGGTTCTCTGGTTATGATTTCTGTTATGGTTTAATTTAATTCAGTCCCTCGTTATGTAGGTTTTCCTTTAATTTTGTTTTGCCACAGTTAATTATAGAATTGTTAAATTTATTACTGTTGGATTTCTTTTCTGTTAGTGATTTCAATTTGAATCTGTTTACTTTCCCCAGTTTTGGCTTTATTCACGTTTAATCTCTCTTTTGTTTGCTTTGGTTCTTTCCATTTTGTCTGCTTTATTTTGGGACTCTAGTTTTACTCTTTAAGACTTGTTTCATTTTGTTCATTGTTTATTCTTTTCTTTCTTTTGGTTAATTTGGAAGATTGTGTTTAAGTTGGATTATTTCTCTGATTGTCTTACAACCTTGATTCTGTTTTTTATTTGATTTCATTTATTGATTAAGGAGGCAAAAATAATAAATTCTTCCTTTGTGTTACAGGTGCTGTGGGCCAAAGCGAGCGGCAGTCCCTTTCCTGGTGGTGGTGCTTTCACAGTTCAGTATTTGGTGTGCTTCACGGGTGGTGTTTGATTTGGTTTCTCCCTCCTTGGTTTCCTGCTGCCGTGGTAAGCCCCAGCCCTGAACTATTTGGTTGCCTCTGTTTGTTCCAGCCCTTTTTTTTTTAAAGAGAAATTGTGTTTTTAACTCAAAAATAAAGTATATATTTTTGTATGTGAATCACGTCTCTGGCCCTGTGTTACATTGAACCTGTGTTGCCAGTAAGTAATCCTGTAACAGTGTAGGTATATTCCCAGGGGTGAAATTCCCCCTTTTTTTTTTTTTAACTTTTCTTAACACTGTATGCCCTATACTTCCATGTTGATAAAGCTATTTGTATTGTATTCTGTTTTGTCTTAAAGATTTGAATAAAGTTTGTGGAGAAAAAAAAGGTTGCATCAGTACAGTCCTCGTAGCTTTGGAGTTCTTTTTTTTTTTTAACATGTTTTTATTTGAAGAAATGAACATTCATCACAGATATTCAACATACATCATTTTTCTTATTTTCTTCCCCCCCACCCATCCCCACCATGCTGCCAACATGAAAAATAAATTAAATATTAAAAATAAATTCAGTGAGTGAAAGGCACACCTCCAATGATATACGGAAGAGGTTACAGTTATGAAAATATACAAGATTAAAATAATAATACATAAGTAAAAACAATAATAATGATAATAATAATAAAATAAATAAAAAATAAAAATGAGAAAAAGTGGATATGGAATCATGCCCTCTTAATTTTCAGTCTTGTGGGAGGACTTCACGTTTCTCAAAATAAGATAGTAGAGGGGCCCACGTTTCATATAATTTTTGGGTTGACTAATGCAATATTTTATCGTTTCCAACTTTAGAAATAAAATCAGGTCTTTCATCCAGGAGGAGGATTTGGGTGGATGTACTGATATCCACTCCAACAGGATTCTTCTCCGGGCAAGGAGAGTTGAAAAAGCAAGCACGTTTTTAATTTTATTTGTCATTGATGAACCTTCCCCTGGGACTCCAGATATAGCCATTTCAGCACTAGGATGGATATTTCTGCTAAAAGCTTCAGATAAAGTTTTAAATATTGTAATCCAAAAATTATACAGTCTATTACAGGACCAGAACATACGGGCAAAATCAGCCTTAGCTATATGACAACGTTCACATGTTTCACTGACATTAAAATAGATCCGAGAGAGTCTGGCTCTACTATAATGGATTCGATGGAACACCTTGAACTGAATTAAGCCAAGGCGAGCACATGAGGTTGACCCATTTACTCTATATAAAGCATCATCCCAGGTTGCATTGGAGATATTTATTCCAAGTTCTTCTACCCAGTCTGCTCTAATCTTATCTAGCGTCACTTTATTGAATGATGAGATACTATTATAAATTTTTGAGATGAGACCTTTATGGTGCGTGGGAATTTGCAGAATGATATTTATTCCTTTTTTTGGAGGTAAATTAGGAAAACATGGGCTGATGGTACGAACAAACTGGTGAATCTGGAGATAGCGGAAAAGGTTAGAGCGCTGTAAATTCAACTTGGTGGAGAGAGCATCAAATGTGGCAAAAGTACCATCTATGTAGAGATCACTGAATTTACTTAAGCCTGCCCTCTGCCACTGGACAAAGACATGATCTAATTTGGCTGGGAGAAAGACATGATTATTGCAGATGGGACTATAAAGAGAGAAGTCTGTCAGACTGAAATTTTGACCAAATTTTTAAGGTGGAGATTACAATCAGACATGAGGAGTATTGTTTAGGAGAAAGGGGGAGCTTTGAGGTAACTAATGCAGGGAGTGATGATGATGATGAGGCATTAATTTCTGGTTGGCACCAATCAGCAGCTGGTCTTTGAATCCAATAAACTATTTTTCGTAGGTTTGCTGCCCAATAATAATACATCAGATTGGGCAGAGCCATACCCCCCTCTGACTTATGCCTCTGAAGGAGTTCCTTAAGAATTCTGGGAGGTTTGTTACCCCATAGAAATGAAGATAACAGTTTATCAACAAGTCTGAAAAATGACTTCGGAAGGAAGACACTTTGGAGTTCTTTGACTATTTACTGGCATCAATATGGTCACTGAGTTCATGATTGCATACAGGAAAGACCAGTTTAGAACTCCTGAATTTGTAAGGATGTGGTATTTAGCAAGTACAAATAAAAGATTTATTATGTAACATTTCTCCACTTTTTCTGTCTTTATCTATCCAAACTCTGCAATGAAATATGTTTGGATGAACATTAAAACGTCTGACCAAAACAAAAACCCACTACCACTTCACTACCGAGTGTCACTCCAAATCAAGTTACACTGAGGACTCCTGATTAAGTGGAAGTGTATGAAAGCGAAGCCAAACCATGGGACGCCCTCGCCACTCTACCGAAAAGACGGAACCAGATGTAACCATGGATACCGACAGATGCTTTGTGAAAGCAAAATAGAGCAACAGACTATTTTAAAAAAAAAACATTTAAATATTAATTAAAATGAGTTAAATTGAAAATAAACTTGAATAAGTCAGATAAGAGACAGTGCAGTATAATCAAAGTAATTAACTTAATATTTTCTAGACACAGTTGACACAGATGAACTTTATTAATTAATCTGGGCAAGGGATTACTGTTAACCCCCCCCCCCCCCCCCCCCCAAAATTGATAAAATTAATATTAAAAAATAATATTAAAAATATTAAAATAAAATTGATTGATTGATTGATTGATTGATCTTTCTTTTTTAAACCTCAACACACCACAGCAAAGAAAAGAGTGCTGGCCACAACCAATTGGTAAAACATGTTAAGCATTTTACTGCCTAAATGAAAAAACCTCAGCCTCCTTAAGAAGTACAGCTGGCTCAGGCGCTTTTTGCAGACAGCTCCTGTGTTTGCTGACCACTCCAACCTGCTGTCCAGTACAACACCTAGGTACCTGTATCTGTCTACAATCTCCACGTCACTCCCATTTATGTGGACTGGAGAAGACAGGGACTTATTCCTCCTATAGTCCACCACCATCTCCTTCGTTTTAGCTACATTGAGCTGCAGCTTGTTTTCCTCCACCGAACAAAGCTGTCAATCAGGCCTTTGTACTCCTCATCATGTCCACCCTCAACACACCCGACAATGGCTGAGTCATCGGAAAAGTTCTGGAGCTGACATGAGTCTGTGGTATAACTGAAGTCGGATGTGTAGGTGGTAAAGAGGAAAGGGGAGAGCACTGTTCCCTGGGGAGGGAAAACACATTTCTAAGGTAAAATATTGCTAATTTTTCATGCAACAAAAAATGTGAATTCTTCCCCCGTTAAAGGGGTTTTCCCCCGTTAAAGGTTTTTTTGGGGGGAGTTTTTCCTTATCCGCTGTGAGGGTCCCAAGGACAGAGGGATGTCGTATGCTGTAAAGCCCTGTGAGGCAAACTGTGATTTGTGATATTGGGCTTTATAAATAAAATTGAATGATTGATTGATTGATTGATTGATCGATTGATTCATGAGTTTAAAATAGAATCTTATCATTATGAATTACTTAAGTGCAATTGGGATAACAGCTTTTTCTTTTTCTTCTTTAGAAGGCAGAGGAGCCTAATGATGTCATTCCTGTGAGCAGAGCTCTGACTGATCCACAGTATGCAAATGCAGCATCTTTCTGTGAGCTGGAATGATGAGGGACATGATCAGCGGTGGTGTTGAAAACTTGTGGTTAGAAATATTAAAATGGCTATCAGAGATAATAAATGATTATTAAAAATAATTAATAATTATATTAAATTATATCATTTAATTTCTATTCAGTCCCCTTATCAGGCACCACCTTCTGAAGAGATATATAATAACAAACAAATACAGTGTCGTAAAATATACTTAAATTTCAATATGGCACTCTGATTAATAATTAGAAATAATAACCAAAATGACTATATGAATAGTAAAGATTGGTGGATTTTGGATATCTTCTTCCTCTGCGCAACATTAAATAGGCAGCATGTATATTCTTTTACTGACAATATTATAAAGCAAAAACACACAGTCTAACTAGATATAGGCTATGTGACAGATCGTCTCCCTCCCTGCCACCATATGGCACTGTTCCAACTTGCTGCGCGTCCAGACTGTGGGGCGGCACCATGCGCTCTTACTGTATATATAGAGGTGTGGCCACACCTGTCTCTCTCTTTTCCTCCGCTCCCTTCCTGATGGCTGTGGCCTGTCTGGCGTGGCTGCACAATCCAATAGTGATGGGCAAATGAAGCCTTGTGAAGCACTGAGGCTTTCTTTCGTTTTGTACCGAAAATTATTCAGAGCTTCGGGACGGTTTGCTGTTAGACTCAGGCCGTGTTATTTGCCCAGGGAGTTTTCACATGCCATTATTGTAACTGTTTACATCCCCCCCTCTGCCAACCCAACGTCGGCATGTGACGTCATTCACTCTGCCATGGCCCGCCTGCAGACTAAACACCCGAGTGCCTTCATAGCTATCTCGGGTGACTTCAACCATGTCACCATGGAAACAACATTGCCCACATTTACACAGTATGTGAGCTGTCCTACCAGAGAGGAGAGAACACTGGACTTGCTGTATGCAAATGCCAAAGATGCATACAGCTGCTCCCACCTCCCCCCTCTGGGTAGGTCAGACCACAACCTGGTGCACCTCAACCCCTGCTATGTACCACTAGTCAAGAGCCAGCCTGCGACCATGAGGACAGTGAGGAGATGGTTGGAGGAGGCTTATGAGACACTGCAGCGCTGTTTTGGTGTGACAGACTGGCAGGCACTCTGTGAGCCACATGGGGAGGACATCAACAGGCTCACAGAATGCATCACGGACTACATCAGCTTCTGTGTGGACTCCACTGTCCCAGCCAGGACTGTCCATTGTTATCCAAATAACAAACCGTGGGTAACAAAGGACATCAAAGTCATCCTCAACTCAAAGAAGAGGGCCTTCAGAGCTCATAACAGGGAGGAGGTGAGAACAATTCAGGGGGAGCTGAAGATAAAGATAAGGGAGGCTAAGGAGAGGTACAGGAGGAAGCTGGAGAGGAAACTCCAGCAGAACAACATGAGAGAGGTCTGGAGTGGAATGAGGACCATCACTGGCTTCAGGACCAACAACCACAGAGGAGTTGAATGCAGCATGGACAGGGCCAATGAACTGAATCTGTTTTTTAACAGATTTGACACTACTGGCCCTTACCATCCCCGACTCTTCTGCTGTCTGTCTTGGTCAAAAATCTCCCACTCTGCCCTCCTCCCCCACTCCTCCCTCTCACACCTCAATGCCCTCCTGCTTGACCCCCCCCCCCCCCCTCCTCACACCTCCTCCCCCCGTGGCCAGACTGACTGCACTCTCCATCATGAGGACTACACCCCTCCCCCACATGTCGTCACCTCCACAATGTGCTTCACTGCTGACCATGTGAGAAGACAGCTGATGAGACTCCACTCAAATAAGGCTGCAGGCCCTGATGGTGTCAGCCCCAGGGTGCTCAAAGCCTGTGCCCCCCAGCTATGTGGAGTACTTCATCATGTATTCAACATGAGCCTGAGTCTCCAGAGGGTCCCCTTACTGTGGAATACAACCTGCCTCGTTCCTGTACCAAAGACGTTGTGTCCCAGTGGCTCCAAGGATTACAGACCCATGACATTGACCTCCCCCATCATGAAGACCCTGGAGAGACTCATTTTGGAGCAGCTCCGGCCCATGGTCAAGCCAGTTTTGGACCCCCTCCAGTTCACCTATCAGCTCCGACTTGGAGTTGAGGACTCCATCATCTACCTGCTCAACCGTGTCTACGCCCACTTGGATAAGCTGGCGAGCACTGTGAGGGTCATGTTTTTTGACCTCTCTAGTGCGTTCATCACCATACGTCCAGCTCTGCTGGGTGACAAGCTGACAGCAATGCAGGTGGATGCCCCCCTAGTGTCCTGGATTGTAGACTACTTGACTGGCAGACCGCAGTATGTGCGCTTGCAACGCTGTGTCAGACAGAGTGGTCAGCAATACCGGGGCCCCCGCAGGGGACTGTCCTCTCTCCCTTCCTTTTCACCCTCTACACCACAGACTTCAGCTATTGCACTGAAACCTGCCATCTTCAGAAGTTTTCTGATGACTCTGCTATAGTTGGATGTATCACCAAGGGTGATGAGGATGAGTAAAGGGCTGTTGTGGATAACTTTGTCACATTTTGTGAACAGAACCATCTGCAGCTCAACATGGCCAAGACAAAAAAAACTGGCTGTGGATCTGAGGAGGACCAAGACACCGGTGACCCCTGTTTCCATCCAGGGGGTCAGTGTGGACATTGTAGAGGACTATAAGTACCTGGGGGTACACACTGACAATAAACTGGACTGGAGTAAGAACACTAATGCTCTCTACAGGAAGGGCCAGAGCTGTTTCTATTTTCTGAGGTGACTGAGGTCCTTCAACATCTGCCGGACTATGCTCAGGATTTTCTATGAGTCTGTGGTGGCCAGTGCTATCCTCTATGCTGTTGTGTGCTGGGGCAGCAAGCTGAGGGTGGCGGACGCCAACAAACTCAACAAACTGATCCGCAAGGCCAGTGATGTTGTGGGAACAGAGTGTGACTCTCTGATGGTGGTGTCAGAGAGGAGGATGCTGTCTAAGCTACGAACTATCTTGGACAATGTCTCACACCCACTCCACCATGTGCTGGTCAGGCACAAGAGTGCTTTCAGCAGGAGACTCATACCACCAAGATGTACCACTGAGTGCCACAGGAAATCATTCCTGCCTGTGGCCATCAAACTGTACAACTCCTCCCCCTGAGTGGCCCTGAGACTTTTTCACACACACACTGCAATAATCCAGTGTAACTTGTGCAATAACTCCATTTCACCCTGACTGTATATATTCTGTTTGTGTAAATAGTCTTGTTCAACTTACAATATATATATGTATATATACATATATATATATATATATATATATATATGTATATATATATATGTTTATGTTTGTTAGTAATTCCTGTTTATTTAACTATATATTTGTAAATACTATTGTTTAAATTTCTTATATTTTCACGTATCTTTCCTCTCTTGCAAGGAGCAACCGTAACATAAATCCCCCCCTCGGGGATCAATAAAGTATTTCTGATTCTGATTCTGATTCACTGTGAGGAGGAACAGTGACATCTGGTGGCAGGATGGACTTATAGCAGCTGTTTCATAAAACATCAGTTTGAATCCCAAATGTGTAAAACTCTGCATGAAGCTGCATGTTCATCAACAGATTTGAAGTTATACACAACCTTTAACGATGTGGCTTCTGTCTCTTTGTATAGCAATGACAGTAAATATTAGACAAAAATATAAAGCCATGTGTTCATGGTTGGATTTGATCCTTCACCCAAAGTGAGAGAACAAAACACATTTCCTGAAAGCAATCTGCAGAGCTATACAGGTACAGCATTTGCACATCAATTTTTGTGTGACTATAGTTTTCAGGCTGTATTTCATTCATACATACAAAGATATCAATTATATGTTTTTTCTTTTTATGCCATATTAGAGAAGTGTGATCTGATAGAAGTGTTGGTAGTTGTGCTTTTAAACATGGGCTTTTGTAAAAAGTGGCAGTGCTTTGTGCAACATTTAGTTTCACAGAATTACATTGAGAAACAGGATTTTTTCCATAGTGCCCGGCTTCAAATGGCTCCTTTTTTGACTGACTATTTCCCCAGCCTAAGATAAGATTCTCTTGCAAGGGACAGAAGATGCAGGTGTACATAGACACTTGGGCACTAGTTTGAGTAAGTTGGGATACACTGCTTTCTTGGTCATCCAGTACTTCAGAGGGTCTTCAGCTCTTCCCATGTGTGGTTCCTTCAAATACCTGGGGATGCAAAAAAAATACACATTAGTGACTGGAGAAAAAAAAAAAAATCACGTTTTTAAATTTTTACAGGCACATAGGGAATGTACACAACACCTTACCTCTGCACTTTCACAGTGGCGCTGGCACTGGAGTTGGTGATTTGATTTTGAGCCTCCACATGATTATCCAATAGGGCCAATACGGCCCAGAGGTTGAAGTCCAGCTGGTTAGATGGCCCTGCTCTTGGTGAAGGCACCACAGGAGTTGAAACTGTTGGAGTTTAACTTGCTATCACATTTGCGCACTCACAAGTTGGTCGTTCGACTGCAGTTTGACTGTGTCCCTGGTTGCAAAATGCCAATTCTTTAAATCTGCGGTCAAGCAACGTGGCGACCAATAAGGCTATAACCTTTTCCAGCTGACTTAACTTTTCCATCTAATTTTTGTTTAAATTAGTTGCCAATTTGGCACCAATACCATGGGGCATTTGACCACACTGTCCCGCGATGAAGTGTTTGAGCATTTTAATGAGGGGAATAGCCTTGGACCCTCCTACCCTTTTCTCCTCAGTCAGCTCTATAGTGGCTTGGTTGTGTCTAATACCCAGTTGGTTGACACTTGCAACAATATTGTGGGCCCCATCTGTGATCATACCAGTGACCCTGTCTGTAATACCCCACTCAGCTATGATGCCTTTAGTTACATCAGCGAAGTTGGCTTTTGAACTCCTAAAAGGACAGTGTTAAGTACTAATTTGTCTGACAAATAATGGCCTGTAACAGCCAGGAAAGGTGGATGAGGTATTGTTGTTATATGACAACCTGTGTGTGCATGTCAAGCAACGCACCTGAATGAAAATATATGTAGTCTTAGGTCCCAGGTTGTACTAAGGTCATGATGATGATAAAATTTGAATATCAGAAATCACATCTTGCCTTGGTTGGTGTTATCAAGTCGAAATGCGCCCACACAGCGGACCACCTCTTGCCAATTGGAATACTCGCCATAGCTTGCAACATACAAACTCCTCTCTCAAAACCCACAACTTGAAGTGTCACTGAGGCATCATAGCATAGTAAAGCGCCAAAGCGTTCAAGCTCGTCAGTCGCGTGACAGTTGTTGCTTAATACAAGCTCGGATACTAAGAGTTGACGCATAGCAGTTCATTAGACTAGCACAAGCTTCAGAGTTCTGGTATTGTTTGCCCATCTCTAAAATCCTCTCCATTCAGGTAATGCACTCTGCTCGTCTTCCTTTGTTCATGTGTTCATAAAATGGGCATTTTGGTAATGCGATCTCCACCCTTTGTAGCACGGCCGGCTGCTGGGGCTGTGTGGGGACGCATTGCTCCACCAGAAGCCTTCCTTAGGTGCACTTACCTGTCCCTTTTGGTAAGTCCACAATTGTCTGCCATCCAGCGGCTCTGTCACTCAGTTCCCTGCTGACTATTTCCCTGTGCGTTTTTGGTGCAGCTGACCTGCGGCGCTGAGCCTTTTATCCTCCTGCTCTCTTGGGCGTCACTGTGGCTTTGCAGAGTGGTATGTATGAGTTCATTTTTCCTAAAGTGCTAGTTTTCATTATACTCATTCATCTACTAAATTGCAGCTGTGTGCCTTCTCTTGTAAAAACCCTGGTAAATTGTTTGGCCAATATTCATCCACCTCTCCCTGAATCCACGCTGCTGTTTTGGCTCCTTTTTGTTTGACATTCAGCTTTTGGGATTTTTGATAATATTTACTCTTAAAGGACAACTTCGGTATTTTTCAACCTGGGCCCTATTGCCCCATGTGTATGTGTGCGTATGATTCATGGGTACAACTCGTTCTAAAATTGGTTCAGTATTGAGGGAGGCAGATGCAACTAGGAGCCGCGAAACGAGCTATAACGGTAACGGAGGCAAATGCGTCCCATATAAGTTTGCGCATTAAAAGTGCTTTTTTTCGCCACTGACCGGTTCAGATCGCCAGTGCTATGAGTGCTATGAGTGGAGTCAGTTGTCAGTCAGTGTTGGAGCAGAGAGGGGGAGGGCTGCCTCGCTGGGTACTGTAAGTACCGGATACTTTTAATGCGCAAACTTATACTGGACGCAGTACACGCAGGTCGGACACTGCGGCGAGCCCTCACTTAAACTCGCTTTTAAAACCAACCAGAGCTACAGCAACAAGAAAACATTCAGCCCTCTTCTATGGCTGCATGTTTCATCTGTTCCTTGCTTGCGGTTTATTTCTGCTTTTGATAAAACACCCATCCAACAGCAACAACTACTTTCCCCTCTTTGCAAGCCAACACCTGCTGTTCTCCTCTTTCCTGGACAATGGCTATGCCCGGACTAATCCTGCTAAGCAAGACCAAGCCAGCTTAGCTGGCACATCAACCAGACTCAAATATCTGGCAGTCATTTTGCTCCTGGCAGGCGACATCGAAATTAATCCCGGTCCACCGCCCCCCAATACTGCTAGCCCTGCTAACAACAACAATCTCTTAACCCTGCTAATACAGCTAATGCTAGCACAACCACCGCAGCTAACATCACCCTGGAGCCCGATGTTAACGTGGCAACAGAGTATACAGTTTTCCTGGCTGAAAACTGCCTCTGAACTGACAACTGCCTCACCTTGTGCAGCGCTGCTCCCCCAAGCTCATTCCGCCAGCTGGCTTCGCAATGCAGCATCAGAGGTCCTGATTTCATGCGGCGATACAGCGCTGGCCCAGCGGCCAGAGTGCATCTGAGGGACCAGGCGGTCCTAGCAGCCCCAGGTGTACTTCCAACACCGCCATCTCCAACATGGGAGCGGGTTGGATGCCCGCGGCCTACAGCTGACCATCTGGAAGACGCTGCCACCGAGCCGGCAACCAGCAGTAGCTTAGCAGCGGCAGCTACAGCAACGGCAGATACAGCACCGCTCCAGTGACCAGAGTTCACCTGTGGCGGGGCCGTGCTGAGGGACCAGGCGGTCCTAACAGCCCCAGGTGTACTTCCAACACGGCAACTCCAACCTGGGTGCGGGCTGGATGCCCGCGGCCTACAGCTGACCATCTGGAAGACGCCGCCACCGAGCCACCAACCAGCAGTAGCTTAGCAGCGGCAGCTACAGCAACAGCAGATACAGCACCACTCCAGCGACCAGAGTTCACCTGCGGTGGGGCCACACTGAGGGACCAGGCGGTCCTAGCAGCCCCAGGTGTACTTCCAACACCAGCAACTCCAACCTGGGTGCGGGCTGGATGCCCGATCCAAAGCTTATTGTCCAGCAAACAAAATATCATTAAGACAAAAAAATACACAGTTCTTCCAAACAGTAATCACGCTAAGGTCCTTTGGGACCCAAAAGTTAAACCAAAAGGGGTATTTGGGGGACATATTAATATTAGAAGCATGAACTGGAAAAACTTGTGGCAGACTCCAACTTGGACTTTCTGGGTCTATCTGAGACGTGGCTAACACCAGCTATTCCCCAAGGCATCATTAACATTGCAGGCTATAACACCTTCAGAAGAGACCGCTCCCATGGTAAAGGTGGAGGAGTGTTGTTATATGTTAAGAACAGCTTACAATACAGACAACTCGATCTTCCGAAAAATGCCATAGAATGTGTTGGTGTTAAAATCATGCTGTCCTCTGAAATGAGTTTTAACGTTATAGTTCTATATAGACCACCCAAAGAGAAGGATATATTTTTTAACAACTTGGCAGAAGTTCTCAAAACCTGTAACAACAAAGAACTCATCCTAATGGGAGACTTTAATCTTGATTGGCTTGATAAATCCAGACGTAAAAAACTAAAGGTCCTGGCAGACAAGTACCAGTTGACCCAGACTATTAAAAATCCTATAAGAATCACAAAGTCTTCCAAGACATTACTGGACTTAATTTTCACTAATAGTCCTGATTGCGTCTCTAAAAGCTATAATCTGATCACAGATATCTCCGATCACAATCTGACTTTAGTGTCACGACGGTTAAATAAGCTAAGATATAGAGCAGATAATGGAATAAGAGAGAATACATCAACATCATTTATCCACAAAAAGGATCTGGATCGCTTAGAAAATGAATTAAAATCAGTGACTGAAAGTGTAAACTGTGAGCTGGCATGTAAGGAGTTACAAGCTATTCTCTCAGAGCTCCTGCTCAAATTCACTCAAACAAAATTTTTTAAGCGTAAACGAAGACAGCCTCTGCCATGGTTCACTGAAGAGCTAGGACAGCTAATAAAAAACAGGGATATGGCTCTGAAAAAAATCCTTGAAATCTGGACTAGAAACCGATCGACTAGCTTTTAAAAGCCTCAGAAATAAAGTGACCAGACAGTTCAGAAAGGCCAAAGCAAATTTCTTTTTAAATATCATTCAACAAGCCAAGGGAAATAGCAAGATAATCTGGAACTGCACTGACAAACTATCTGGTAGGGAACAGAAAAAAACACAGCACCCTAGAGCTTAGAACGGCCGCTCACAGTACAGTTAGTGATAGCCATGATGTGGCAAATATTTTTAATACCATTTTTATTACCTCTGTGACTGAGTTGGGTAGATCTTTTCTAAACAATACATCATGTACAATACCTAGAGTACAAACGACGGAAGACCCGGTACTGTATTTTTCTCATGCAAATGAATCATGTGTTACCAAAATTCTTGCCTCGATGTCAAACTCCAAAGCTAAAGACATCTGGGGACTTGAGCCGACCTTTCTTAAAAAACATAAAGACATCTTAGCCCCACCTCTTATGCATATCACTAATCTCTCATTGGATAAGTGTGTTTTTCCATCAGCCCTTAAGTCAGCCATCGTAACTCCAGTTTTTAAATCAGGTGACTGACAGGAAGCGACAAATTACAGACCATTAGTATACTCCCCGCCATCTCCAAATTGCTTGAGAAGGGGTTGCAGAAAGTTGAAGTCTCATATTGATAAAGAAAAATTACTACATCCCATGCAATTCGGTTTTCGTGCAAATCATTCTACTGAAACGGCCTGCTGTTACTTGACAAAGGTGGGGTAGTAGGAGCTGTCTTTCTGGACCTACGTAAGGCATTTGACACTGTGAGTCATTCTGTTCTCCTCTCTAACCAAATTCAAGCTCTCAGATAACATACTTAAATGGCTGCAATCTTACCTGGCGAATCGCTCTCGGTGTGTTAAAATCAAAAATAAATTATCAGACATCCAACCATGTAGTATGGGGGTGCCTCAAGGATCGATTCTCGGCCCTCTTTTATTCTCTATTTACATCAATGACCTCCCCACAGTCTGTGACAAAGCAGAAACAATAATGTACGCGGATGACACAGTCTTATTTACCCATGGAAAAAATCATGCTGAAATTGCTGCCAAATTATCTGAGGCTATGGACAGAGTAGCGGAATGGCTTGATCAATCTTGCCTCCAAAAATGATAGGAGAGGAAAAATGATAAAAAATGCTGATGAAGTTAAATACCTAGGAGTTACTCTTGACTCAAATCTGAGCTTTAAATGACACATTAAAAAAATGGCTCATGTTTTGAAACTTAACATCCTCAATTTCCGTCACATCAGGAGCTCTCTAACAACTGAAGCTGCCAAAATGTACCTGAATGCGATGATCCTTCCTTACATGAGTTATTGTCTGCCATGCTGTACGCAGGCCAACCAAACCACATTAAAGCCGATCAAATCCCTGTATGGACAGGCTCTAAAAATACTGGATAGGAAACCAAGACAGTACCACCATTGCAACATTCTTTCCAAATACAACCTACTAAGTTTTGATAATCTAATTACCTCCTCATATATTCGTTTAATTCATAAAATAATTCACAATGTTGCCCCCCCTACATTGAAAAAATATGTGATAGCCTGTTCTGAGCAGAGAACAAGGGCATTAAGATCTGCATCGAGAGGGGACTGCAAGGTTCTACAAAGAAACTCTGCTTTTGGTCAATCCTCCTTTTCTGTCAAGGCCATCAGAGAATGGAATAGGCTTCACAGTGACATGAAAATTAATGCAAATCATAAAAGCTTCTGCCTTGTCACAAAAAATGGCTCCTAAGTAATCAGTGTTGCCAAAACTAGGTCGTGCTGTCTGATTTCCTGCCAGTGTTGTTTGTTTTCGGTTCTTTGGCTCTGTATACACTTAGAATGTTACTACTGTTCACTGTTACCTAGGCCTGCTTTACTACAACTCTTCTGTAACTCAGTTACCATTGCTGGTATTTGATTTCTCTCTGCAACTCTGACCTACCATAGCTGGTACTTAAAACTGTAAGATGTCAATATTGTCTTTTCACTGTAAACTTAATTTTTATTAATATTTCTAATAGGCTAAACAGCACTTTATATAAGCACAATAGGTGCATTTTACCTCATTGTAAACTTAATACTTTCATCAGCACTATACTGTTTAAAAAATAAGAAATTTCATAGGCATTGCATTGGCACTTTATGTAGGCAACACTGAATATTTATAATAGGCTACACAGCACTTTATATGGGCACGCTAGGTGCATTTTGCCCTGCACCTTACATTAGCAATAATTCTTTAGACTGTGTACGTAGAAAACCAGCAGAGCATATATATATATATATATATATATATATCACATATCACATTTTTCACATCACTGTATCACCGTGTAGACTAATCCGATGTTTGTAAAGTCTATAAACACAATGACTGAACAAACATTATTATTTTTTAGCCATTAGCGTCTGTAATAGGTAATAACTCATTAAACGGTCCGTGAAAAAAATATTTTTTCCAGCAGATATCTTAGTTACAACATGATTGAGCTAGCAAAGCAGTTTTGTGTTGCTATGTGTGGTATTTTTTAAGTTTTGGGAAATCACGATGTCTAGAGAGCATCAGTGGCTGCAACTGACAGGGACAGCTAACACTAGCAGCAAAGCTAACATCAGGACGTCATCTGTTAAAAGCCTCCCGTTGTCGGATACGACATGAAACTACTCCAGTTAGCTCAATCATGCTGTAACTAAGACATCCGCTGGAAAAATATTTTCTTCACGGATGAGCACACGTTTGATAAAACAGAGTTTAATCTCTCGGCATCCATTTTCAAGCTCTCTGTGTGTTTGTTTCCTTGCGGAAGAGAAAAGGGGGTGCGCACATTTCCGAGAAGGCGTGTCCTTTTCAAAAATGCAAGAGGCATTGCTTTGTTGCTGGCCGTTTTCGTCAGTGTGTTAAACACACTTTAGAAAGGAGTGTCCCCAGACTATCAGAAGGCGGAGATCTCTGATTGTCTGGTGGCGAGACTAAATGCAAATAGGTCAGTCTGAGCTGTGCCAAACCGAGACCATAAAAGGGCTACCACTTCAGATGAAGCTTCCACTCTCCTGGGGAGGACCAGTCCTGGACAGGAGATCTGCTGCCTAATTTATGAGACCTGGAATATAAATAGCCCTCAGCGAAGCCAGATAATTAAAGGCAGGAGCTTCTGTGCCACCTGGAGGCAACAAAGGGACCTGGTGCCTCCCTGATGATTTATGTGATACACTGTAGTTGAACTGTCAAGACATGCCTGCCCTGAATGTTGGGGAAGGGAGCTTTCAGGGCAAGGTGAACTGCTCTCAGTTCTAAAACATTTATGTGTTCATTGCCCCAAGGGGGTTTCTACACACCGCACACCATCCTGCCTCCCCAGACTGCTCCCCAACCTGTGAGGGAGGCATCCGTGGTTACCACCGTCCTTCTCTTCAATGGGATGTACCCAAGAGGGACTCTCCGGAGAAAAAAACGCCCTGTCCCTCCATAAGAATAAAGCCTGAAGACATGCACATGTCACCTGAAGTTTCACATGCCTGTCCCGCCTGGGGTGGAGGTTGAAGGCATTCAGCCACCTCTGCAATGGCTGAGCCCCCACAACTTGGCTTTGAGATGGAGCACAAGTCAGCCTGTCGTCCAGATACTGAAGGATTTTTATCCCTGACATCTGGGGAGGAGACAAGACAGCCCTCACCACCCTGGTAAACACCCTCAGTGAAAGGGAGTGGCTGAAAGGAAGAACCTTGAGCTGATAGGCTCGTCTTTGAAAGGCAAAATTAAGGTCTGTGGTCTGGACAGATGGGCATGTGGAAGTAAGTGTCCTGTGGATCTACTGAAGTGAACAACTCCCCTTTTTCTACAGATTCCAAGATCTGACCTATGGTCAGCATCTTGAAAGGCACCGCCTTAGGTCTAGAATGGGACGTAACCCACCATCTTTTTTCGGCACATGGAAATATGTGGAATAAAAGCCAACAACTCACCTGGAGGCATATCCCCCATTCAAGTCACAGGAACATACTGGACCTTAGCTAGTCTCCGGCAGCCTGCATTAAATTGAGGTGCGCCACCAGGGGCGTTCCATACCTTCCTGAGCATCTGCATATAAGCATCAATCACAGCGCAGGAGGCTGCTTCCTGGGACTAAGTGATGCCTGCCCAGACTCTGTCCACTGGGGGAGGAGCCTCAGTTGGAACAATGAGACCCACAATTTTTGCTGCACTCATAACCTTTGAGATTATGTCCATTGCTGTGGGCTAACTGTCACTTATGTTACTAGGGTTGGATGCCCCCTCAAATTGCAAGGGTTTAAGCTGCTCTGACTCAGCAGCATCATCAATCTGCTCATCACTGCCAAAAGGAGAATTTTGAGCATGGATGGAGAGAACATCTGTTGCTGTGGGCAACACTAAAACCCTAAGCTTGCCTGAGAAAGATTAAATGCACAAAACATTTTTTTTTAGCATCCCACGGAGAGAGACTCTCACTGCAGCCTGTTTTATTTTGTTCTGAAAATGTCTGTGTGCAACCCTGTTTTGTGGACGATAAACAAGGAGCAGACTTCCATCTGTGTCATTGTGTGGGATAATTGTGCTGAGTTGGACAAGGAGGATAGTTTGTTTACATGCAAGACCTTGTGTCTGTGAAACAAACTAACTCCTACAAGCAATGGTGAGGCCACTAAAGTTGATGTTACCCCATTAGCCTCACTACCAAGAGATCACAACAATAAAACTCAGTGTACAGTGTTACGTGTACATTGAAGGGTTAAATTGTCCGCTTCGCTTTGTGCATTTCTGCAAACAATATCAAGACCGAGCTGTTACGATACCGGTTCATGAATGGAGGGGAAAAGAGATGCTGTGTTGTGCTGCACTCGTTTGCCATGGGTATGCCAGATTAACTGGTGGCCGAATTAACTGGTGATAGAGACAGTGTGGTAGGTGTGGCTTTTGAGAACCCATTGTCAGCTAACCAGGAAATAAACATTTTGATCGCTTTGCACCTCTATTACAGTCATTTAACTTTGTCGTTTGAAACATGATGATAGGAACAGTTTGCTGGACATTCATTTCATAAATGACTCAACGTTTGCACTGATGCCCTTCAAAGTAACATTGAGCCACGGAGATATCGAGCCAAGACGAGAGCTTGGAGAGCACAATTCTATGTGAGATTCTGTAAACACTCACAAACCGCGGCAGTAGCTCAGTCCATAGGGTCTTGGGTTGGGAACCGGAGGGTCACCTGTTCAAGTCCCTGTCCGGACTAAAATATGGTGCATGGACTGGTAGCTGGAGAGGTGCCAGTTCACCTCCTGGGCACTGCCGAGGTGTCCCTGAGCAAGGCACCGAACCCCCCAACCGCTCGGAGCGCCTGTCATGGGCAGCCCACTCTGACATCTCTCCACTTAATGCATGTACATATGTATCTGAAGCGGCCATTTCCTTTAAGCTTCACGTGGATTTAATGTTTTCTGGTCCGTTCAAGAAGAAAGGGGAGGACGAAAAATGCACCTACTTATTCCTCTGGGTCGAAGAAAAAGGCAGGACATTTACAGCACAAGAAAGGTACTGAAATCATGTTATGACCGCTTCGAAACGTACCTTATGCCAAAGGCGAACATCATATTCGCTAATTACAAATTGAGAAAGTACAGGGAGCTAATGAGCCATTTGAACAATTTGTGATTGATTTGAGACTGCTTGTGAAAGACTGTTATTATGCTAAGAGATGACACGAGACATATGGTTTTTGGGATTCATTCACGGAGAGTGAGGGAGAAGCTGCTGAGCGTCGGTTCACAGCTAATGCTGGAAAAAGCAATAGACATTGCCAGGTCTCATGAAATAGTACAAGCACAGCTTAAAACTATAGCTGGTGGCAACCATGGCCGACATGAGCAGGCTGCTCATGCTATCAGTCAGTAGTCTTCAAAAAATACAGTCTGGAAAACGCAGCAAGACAAGACAAAGAGAAACTCAGGTAATGTCCCCAAAGTAGAGGGAAATGGAGATCAAAATAAAATAAATAAATGAAATAAAAATCAACCAGCCACCCTCCTCCCTTGACAACCAAAGAACAGTCCCTTCATAAGTAAAAAACAGTCCCTAAAGTTCGGTGAGGTTTGTGGACCATTACCTGCCACAAAGAGAGAAATGTGAAAGGATTGTTTCTCCTCTGACACATCACATACTTGTGTGCCGCCACGGCTCGGCTGTTCAGGTATTTCTGGGCAGTCATGAAAGCAGCATATTGAGTGCCAGGTGGCCAGCGCGCGCCGTTATTGGACGGCGCATGGACACTCACCCTCTTGCAACTGGACTTTGAACTTATCCCACAGTAGTGGTACCATGAGGTACCGTAGTACTACGGTACTCCAACAATGCAAGCGCGGGTGGAAACCAATCATGCGGGACATGGTCTCAATTTGTGTGACGCGTGAAAAAGAGACAGAAATGCTGTGTAGTCCCAAACAATGCGGGACGTCTGGTCACCCTACTTCCACTGCCACTCGCAAGCAGCAGCTAGTAGGGGGCCCCATTAGGGGGGATTCCAACATGTTGTTGTTGTTGCAGTGTCTATAGGGGTTCCATCATATTGTCATTGATATGGACCAATGTCAGCTGTCTCTGGGGGCCCCCTTCCAGCTCGGGGCCCTAGGCAATTGCCTAGTTTGCCTGTCCGGTTACGACGGCCCTGCTGTCAGTTCCTGGCACATCTGAGCTATCACTCATGGAGGAGTTTGCAGATGTATTCACAGGGATGGGACTATTTCCTGGTGAGTGCACAATCCACATTGACCCCAATGCAATACCTGTGGTCCACCCACCAAGGTGTGTCCCACTTGCTCTGCGTGACTGCCTAAAAGACGAGCTACGAAGCATGGAAAAACAACATGCCATCATGAAAGTCACTGAACTTACCGAATGGGTGAATTCAATGATGGCAGCAGAAAAGCAATGTAAAGACAAGCTAAGAGTGTGTCTCAACCCTAAAGACTTGAACAAGGTTATTAAATGACCACATAACCCTTTGCCTGCTCTTGACGACATCACATCCAAGTTAGTAACAGCCTGCTATTTCAGTGGTATGGATGCCAGGGTCGGCTATTGGGCCGTAAAGCTCACAGAGGAGTCATCCAAGTTGCACACATACAGCACTATTCGGACGGTATTGACTTCTCCGTTTACTTTTTGGACTGAAATATGCCCAAGACGAGTTTCAATGGAAAGTTGATGAGACATATGAAGGCTTACAGGGAGTCATGGCGATAGTTGATGATGTTCTCATCTATGGCAAAAGCAAGGAAGAGCATGATAAGAACCTCTGCGCAATGTTGCGATGCTCCAGAGAGCGAGGAGTCAAACTAAGTTCAGGGCAGAGTACAGTCTGTGCCACAGAGGTCAGCTACTTTGGGCACCGCATTACTAAAGATGGGATCAAGCCAGACCCAGCCAAGATTACAGCCTTACATGACATGGAGCCACCCAAAGACAAAGGTGGGCTAGAAACTATTCTTGGCATGGTCAACTATCTGTCAAAGTTTGCACTCATGCGTCACCTGTTTAAAGAGTCCAGTGAATTCATATGGGATGCGCAACATGATGAAACATTCAGGAAAATTAAGGAGTTAATCACACGAGAGCCAGGTCCAGTTCAAATATATTTTGACTCCAGTAAAGAGCCCAGGCTACAAGTTGATGCATCTAAGTGTGGACTAGGTGCAGTCCTGCTACAAGAAGGGAAGTCCAAGTACACGTCCAAATCCCTGACAGACAGTGAAGCCAACTGTGCTTGGATTGGAAAAGAGCTATATGCCATTCTGTTTGGATGTAAATGTTTCCATCAGAATGTTTATGGCCATCACATGGTTGTGGAGAGTGACCCTAAGCCACCTGAGTCCATCATGCCAAAACCACTTGCACCTGCGCCTCCAAGGCTACAGAGGATGATACTTCAACTTTAGAGGTACGATTTCACAATCATCCACAGGCCAGGCAGGGATATTCCTGTGGCAAGACTGAAAAAAACACATGGCTAATGTTACTGAGCAAAACAATCAGGGATGGATGGCCAAATGAGAGGAGACTGTCCTCTCAGAGCATAGCAGAATATTGGAACCACCGAGATGAACTCTCACAAATGAATGGCATCATATTCAAGGGTGACAAAATCATCATGCTTACCTCACTGTGCACAGAAATACTGTCCAGAATACATGCAGGTCACATGGGCATTGAAAAATGCAAGCAGAGAGCCCATGACATCTTGTTCTGGCCTGGGATGAACAAGCAGGTAGAAGAAATGGTAAGCAAGTGCCCCACCTACCTCGAACACAGGCCCTCCAACATTAAAGAGCCTATGATAAGTCACAACATCCCAGACAGGCCCTGGCAAAAAGTTGCCACTGACTTACTCACATGTAACAGTGAGAACTACATTCACTGCCGACTATTACAGCAGATATTTTGAGCTTGACAAGCTATACAGCACAACAGCTTCAGGTGTGATGCACAAACTGAAAGCAGCCAGACATGGCATACCAGAGACTGTTAATGTCAGACAATGGCCCTCAATTCAAGTTTAAGGAGTCTGAATCTTATGCCAGCACCTGAGAGTTCAAACATTTCATGATGAGCCGTCAGTATCCCCAGAGCAATGGTCTTGCAGAAAATTTTGTGCAGATTGCCAAATCACTCATGGAAAAGGCCAAAGCTAACCAAAGAGACTGCTATCTGACGACGGCATGTCATTTCTGTCTCTACATGGTCGCGCGTTTACAATTCTCCGCTCTATATCACGCGGCCGAGTTCGAGTTCGGGCACGGGCACGGCCACACACACACACACACACACACACCTCTCTTGCTCTCCCTTTGCCATTTTCATGGTTCACCTACTTGACTGGCTCGTGGAGTGAATAGAGGAGAGGAGGGGAGGGGGCGGTATTGCACATGCGCGGCTTCTGTAGAAGACAAAATAAAATCTACAGGCATCCATGACCAAAAAACGTTTACCCTCGATTTCATTAATTTTGAAATCGTTTGACCTCAAAATCATAATCATGATCATTTGCACAGCCTTACCTAAGACTACCCCTTCCTGGACAAGGTACGGACGAGAGGTCAAACCCAAAATTGGTTGCACTATGTATTGACTGTTATTGAGTTATGTTGGAGTATATGTTACATACTCTATGGGGTAAACAAGCTCAGTAATTCAGTGATAACCAAGAGGAAAAACATGTTAAAATGGTTATGGCAGTATTGCATTATTGCTGAGATTTGGGTTTGCTGTGTTGTGATTAAAACATATAAGCTAGTTTTGTTTGTTATCACCACACTGATTACCTAAAGGACTGCAATTTGGTCCAGAGCATAACCTTTGATACCCTGTCACACAGTTGCAGTGTGTATATGGTTCACCTTTCTATTTTAACAGTCAGCCTGTATGTCACCAGCGTGTTAATAAAACGCTTCAAGTTACAACACATCGTCATCCTGACTACTTTGTAGATATTGTGCAAAACAAGACAGACCACTTGGCTGTTAAACAGTTTTTCCCCCACAGCAATTAGACTCCTAAATCAGATCAAGTGAACATGGAACTGTTTCTACTGGCACTTCATTCATATAAAGTACTCTCTTTTAGCCTCACAGTTTTAGCTTATTCATTATTGATCTTATTTATTAGAATTGTTGCTGTTATTTGTTATAGGGGTAAAACATCTTTAAAAAAGACAAGAAATGTTCTTTATGAAGAAATAAGTTTGCATTTATTGGACAAACCAAACACAGGCAAACTCACACAGTGTAAAGATGGAACATATCATGGGGTCAAAAATAAATGAAGGGTTTTGTTTCTAAAATGTCATCCATCCATTTGAAAAAATACCTGAAAGACATTTCCAAAGTACATATCCATTCTCAGAATTGTTATTACTTTAGACACAGGGTTCCTACACATTTGGAATTTCAAAATTCCATACTTTTCCATACCCTAATTTCCAGACTTCTCAGCGTTTTTTTTCCCCAGAGAATATGCGACATCTGAGTAAATATATCAGTGTATCATATTTCACATCATAATTAATTATTCTTAATAGGTGATTGTAGCCAAGTACCATAATGACATGCAAACAAAAACTCAGGTAAGTTCAATGTCTGGGCTGAGGCAAAAAGGTTGGGACTCTGGGTGAAGCGATGCAGTAACAAGACGTCTGTGTTTTTTCCTTTCATGTACACAAAGCTTGCATCTAGCTTTGTGTGTGAATTGGGAATCCTTGGCCAACCAGTATTTATATACAGTATTGTCAAGCCATCCATCCAAAAACTTGCATCTACCCATTGAGAACCACGCGAAACTCGTCTTCTTGTCTAAGGTGCAGTGTTGGAGTGAAACTTGATACCTGGGGGGCTGGAGGAGGGTCATGGGGCAGCGGACTGGATATACCACTTGTCAATCAGGTAAAAGGGGCGGTATGTTTTCTGAGACGCTTGCTCTCACACAAACTGTGCTTGGCCCGGCATAAAACACGATCCGGATTGATTAAATTATTTTTGGAAATACCTAATTTTCTATTTTAGAAAACAGTATTTTAGAACAGTGATAATAGTCTGGAAACACAAATATTTTCCCATACTTTATTTTTCATTTTCCATACTTTTTAATACCTGGAAATTGATCAAATTTATTTCTATTTATTTATTTTTTTACTTTTCCATACTTGCGTAGGAACCCTGTCAGAATTTTACAATTACCCCTGTTGGATCTTTCCTATTGAGATCATTTATATGATCTCAATCACGTTTCCACGTGGTGTATGGATCATTTTTGGAACAAAGCTCTTCAAACATATGTATCTGTTAATATACTTTATACATTCTTTCCTTGCTGTACATTTAAGTCTCACACTGCTTGAAACTGTGCTTTCAGCATTTATCCTCAATCACATGACAAAAGACAAAAAAGAGCACAGTATTCAGGATCAATGCTGCATAGTTTCAACTTTGGAATATCAAACATAATTTCTTTGTAAACCAACAGAGTGTAACCATATACAGTATGTATGGGAGATGGAAACTGTCTGACATCTGACAGTTATCAAAACAAGTCTAAAAACACACAATTTCTTTAAGATGCAAGAATGCTTTACTTATTTGAGACATGTGGATGATTTCTGGAAGATACTGTATCGTACGTAGTGTGTATCACCATGTACAGGCTGTTAAAAGCAGTGGAAGTAAACCATTGGGGGATGTATAACAGGTTAGGAGATGAGAACAACTGTAACCAATAAAAAGCTGCATGTGTTGACTGTTTGGGACAGTTTCAGCACAAATCACACAAACTTAACCCTGACATTTTCCAACAAAACAAAGTATAAGCAATAAATAACATAAGGATAAAACAATACGGAAATCTTGGAAATGTTACAGAGAAAAAAACAATTCCATAATATTCCTTTGTCAGGGTGGCGTTTTGCTGTTAGGACAAACAAAAGTACTGTTTCACTGCAATCTTATAAGTATAAGCTTCAAAGATGATATAGATCCAGTTTTACCAACAAAAGGCCAGGACAACATTCTGAATCAAACCGAGCTACCTAATACTTTACAATAAGAACACTTAAAAATGATTCATGAGAATAGCGTTACATCGTCCCCTGTATTGACCTTCATTAAGGCAATTGCTGAAAACATAAGGAGAATTTGTGCATTGCCTACAGGGTGAAGCAGGGAAAGGAGGAAAGTGGAGGAAAATAACTTGTACTGTACCAGCCATTTTGACCAGTGGATGAAATCATAAAATCACCAGTGATTGATAACATATGGGGGATTAGTGACTGTGGTCTCTTTCACACCAAGACTACGTCCACACTAAGCTAGCTCATTTTAAAAGTGGTGTGAAAACGACATTACAATTTGTGTGATCTCCATCAATAAACGCCAGGTAAAGCAAGAATGCTTGGAATAAGATTATACAATATTTTCATCAGTCATTCAACCTTGCTGTGACTACAGGACACATTTGATGTTCTTGGGACTGACTCACTGTCTCACCTGATAGCACCAATAAGAAATCTTTACAGATGTAAACAAAGTTTTAGTAACCAAAGTGAACCTGAAACAATTCATGGTCACTGCGTAAGACAGTAAGTGTGTACATACACCGATCAGCCATAACATTAACACCACTGACAGGTTAAGTGAATAACACTCCTCATCTTATTACAATGCAATGTTCTGCTGGCTAACTTTGGATCCCAGCATTCATGTGTATGCCACTTAAACGCAACACTTACCCAAACCTCATTACACACCAAGTATCCCCCCTTTGTGGCAATGACACTGGCTTCCTCCAGCAGGACGACGCACCATGTCACACTACAAAAACTTCTCAGAAATGGCTCGAGGAACATGACAAAGAACTCAAGGTGTCGACCTGGCCTCCAAATTCCCCAGATCCCAATCTGATGGGGTGTGCCCAGAACAAGTTAAATCTATGAAGGCCCCACCTTTTTTAAAAAAGGGGGTGAAGTCCGCACACTGCTGTAGCTCCTCAAATGTTTATTATATAAACATTATTATATCAACGTTTCGATCACATGGATCTTCGTCGGCGAAGATCCATGTGTGTGTGTGTCAAACCAGGCAAAATGAAGTTGTCAAACCAGGCAAAATAAACAGATGTTTTCAGGATTTTGTGAGGTTTCCCAGATACTGGTGGTTGTTTTCCACTACGAAACACAACAAGGGATAAAAAGTCCAGTGGCCATGCCTAGTGCTAATTTTGGCTCCATTATATCATTGTCGAATCCTGGCATTTATCTTATCTTCAGCAATTCAGTTTTTCCGCGAGTGGGAGAAATACAGAAGTGATAAGTTAGTAAAGAGGCAAGGGTGTGGCCGCCTAGAAGGTGCTTGTGATTGGGAAATGCAAGTAGATTTAGGGGGAAAGCTTGTTGAAGGAAATAGTTTGTACCAATCAGAGGCCTGACATAGTGTTGTGGTCAGTGAGTCAACGGATAGTTTATTTCATTAAACTGACAGTGCCTTGGGAACACTCAGTGGAAGAAGCCTATGAAAGGAAAAAGCGTATGTATGGTATGCAGACTTATGAGCAGGAGCTGAGCAGCGAGGGTGGAAAACTAGGATTTGTCCAGTGGAAGTGGGGTGTAGGGGATTCATAGCAAGATCAGCTGTCTCGCTCCTGGGGGAACTCAGAGTGCGGGGACAGATTTTGAGGAAGACAGTAAAGGAAATGCCAGATGAAGCAGCTAGGGTGGATTTAGTAATCTAGTAAGTGGATTTGGATGAGGAGGAATAATGTGAGTTGGGGGCCAGCAGGGTACCAAGATTCAGGTGGAGAGATCCACCAATCAGTGCTCTCGGGAGAAAATCCAGGAAGAGGAAGTTTTAGAGTTATTTAAGTGTAAATGTGCTAGGAAAGGTAGTATCGGCACTGTCACTAACTGGAGCTTGCATAAACGGAGCCTGGGTTTGTTGAAGGTGGACCTGCATTTTTGGTAAATGGACCTGCATTTGTATAGTGCCTTTCTAGTCATCCGACCACTCAAAGCGCTTTTTACACTACGGGTCACATTCACCCATTCGCACACACATTCATACACTGGTGGCCGAGGCTACCATACAAGGTCACCGCTACTCAGTTTTAACACACTCACACACCGATGGAACAGCCATAGGGAGCAATTTGGGGTTCAGTATCTTGCTCAAGGATACTTTGACATGCAGACTGGAGGAGCTGGGGATCGAACTGTTGATCTTTCTATTGGTGGACAACCCATTCTACCTCTGCGTCACAGCTGCACCTAAGGTGGCAGTGTTGTTTGGGCTGAGAAAGCCATGTGTAAGGTAAGGTCAAGGAGGTTGTTGGGTCGGTGTGGGGAGCAGTGAGAGCTGGCATTAGGGTAGTGTCTCTGGGACGCCAGAGATCACTGTCTAGCCTCCTGGAGGTGTTGTGGGACCAACTACACGAAACACTGGTGAAAGGAGGTTCCCACCTGAAGACCCAAAAGTTGTGTTAGTTATCACTGCTCACTGGTCTGTATAGTTAAGCCTTGCCATAATAGTTTATCATAGGGCTTAGGAGGTTATTCACTGAACGCTGATCCTTTCTCTAGAGCACGAATTTCTTGTTTTTATTTTAACTTGGACATCTTTTGTGTGCCACACAGCCTACAAGTGATGAGAAAGACACAGCAGCTTATGCTGGGTTCAGAGTTCACAATACGTTTGTCCGTTCCAACAGTCACTATGTCAGATTAGGTAATTACAGAGTCTTAAAATCTTGCCATGATTTGGCAGACAGACATGACAAACCACACACTGGTCCGCAACCAATTATCGCTGGTTGTCATTGACAACGCGCGTGATTTTGTCAAGCAGCAACCTCTGAGGCTGACAAATGAAGCTAATGTGGAAGTGGCAAAAACTGCAGTTCCTCTAATGGCCACTTGAGGCTGGCTCCAAAACAGAGTTAATCCCCACAGACCCCTATGTTAATTGCCCAACTATACAACAAAAATAAACATATTCACAGCCTGGTAAAAAAAACAATTTTAGTCTCTATAGTTAATTTCAACATTCATTATTTTTTCTGAATTTAATGTCTTGTAGTAATGTCCCTAGAGGAAATATCAAAAAGGCTGGGGTGTTGTTGCCATACAGTTGTCCACAGCAGCAGATCGCTGTCTTCCTATTTGTAAAAGTGACGGCTGTGAGGAAAACTGTTGTGGGCAAAAACAAACAAACAAACATTCTAGTCTTTCTGTCAGGATGTCATGAGGCGTCCCAGATGTGGCGTCGGTTGTCATCTAAATTACTTTGAAACACTAAAGCAATCGCGCAGGACGTTCATTGTCAATCTTGATTCGAGCCAACACCATAGGACGGCTGGGTCAGGCTATTGCCGGGCTGACTAAACCCAGCATAACTCTGCTGAGTCTCAGGTGGTTACACCTCTGTTCTGTCTGACAAAGTCAACATTTATACAGATTGACAAACTGTATTGTTTGATCTTGAAATTAGTGACCACATTAAGAGTTAGAGGAGAACAGAGCTTCAATTATCTACTTTGCTGACACGCAGTAGCAGGTCTTCATAGTGGTTTTGAAAAGACAGACGTGTCAAGTGTAGATGGAGGTCAAAACAAAGCAAACATATTTTTTAAGTGTAGCCAGCTTAGTGTGGACGTACTCCAGTGTGATGAGGGGGAGGTCATTGCCTTTACTGGTGATGGGCAAAAATTCATAAATCAACTCTCTCTGAATTTTTTCTCATTATTCACATTTAAGACACAAGCCTAAATCTGCCATTAACCACTTAAGTCAACAAGAAAGGAACAAAGAAATGAAAGACAGAACACTGTGGAGTCTCTAAGGAGTCAGTCATCACACACAGCATGCTCCCAATATTACCAACCAAACAAAAGTTTAGACAAAATGGTATCCCTATTTACAGCAGCCAATTCGGAGTGGATCACTTGCAGTGTATCAAATCCAAGAAAATATTTCGCCAACATATCCAGTCATGGCAAAGAACAAAGAGCCAATACATGGCTACATCAGTCATCAAATTTTAATGTCACCACTCACTACAGTACGTGTGGGTCTTCTCACTGTTTCCTACTGGCTGGAATGGAAGTGACAGCAGTAGTGCACATGGGGAAATCAGACAGAGTCCTTAACTTATTTTACCTGGGGGTTGTCGGTAGCCTTGCGTATTGCGTATGGCTTGGAGATGCTTTATGCTCTTACAAGTCAAGGAAACTTGAATGCTGTTCTGCAGTTCCATTCCTAATAAAATAAGCTTTTATAGTTCTTCATAATCACCGTCATCTCTTTTGATCAACCCTGCTCCTCCACCCAGGAAGTCCTCCAACTCATCCACTTCTGTTTTCTTGCTCCGGGATTTCTTTTTCTTTTTCTCTTTGTCATCTCCTGCTGCAGCTTCGTCTTTCTCCCTTTTCTTGTGTTTGTGTTTCTTCTTGTTCTTTTCCTCTTCCTGAAAAAGAAGGGACACAATTTATTGTGTTGATATTACTCTCTTACACACGTTATTTCTAACAGTATGTAATATGTACAACAATGACTTTACCTCTTTGCCTTTCTTCTTCTTTTTCTTCTTGTCTTTGGATGAGTGTTTGCTTTCTTTTTCTGAAAGAGGAGCAAAAACATACAATCTTGTTATGGGGATGTATGACTAGAGTGGTCAACAGCTGATTGATCAATCCCAATACAAACATGAACAAATCAACTCTTTTAATCTTTCAAACTAGACTAAAGATGATTTTTTTTAACTATTTGATGTTAACATTATAAAAGGAGAGACTGTATACCTCATTGTTGCTGAAGATTAAAAACATAAAATATAAAAAAATTAACTCAAATTCAGGCTCCCCTCAGCAACGTAATTTTGAATACATTATTTAATATCAGTCCAACCAGAAAAATCTTTCAAACTAGACTAAAGATGATTTTTTTAAACTATTTGATGTTAACATTATAAAAGGAGAGACTTTATACCTCACTGTTGCTGATGATTAAAAACATAAAAGATAAAAAAATGAACTCAAATTCAGGCTCCCCTCACCAACGTAATTTTGAATACATTATTTAATATCAGTCCTACCAGAAAAATGCTTTTGTGATTGTTGTGGGCAAAAATCCTTGATTATGTGGCACGTTTTCTTAAAAAATGTGATGGAATATGCGGGATATTTATGCAATTTCATGCGATGAAATTGTGGGAACTTGCAAAAATTGCAGGAACTTGTAAAAATTGCAGGAACTTGCAAAAATTGCGGGAACGTGCAAAAACTGCGGTTTGATGAAAAAGAGGAAAAAAAGTGATTCCCCCAACACCCTGTTCTCCCTAGGCTACTACCTAAATGTAGTCATTTCTAATTACTTCCTATGATACATCACAGAAAGTGCAGGGAATATTTAAGTTCTCATCTTGTTTTATTTCAGACCTTAAAAAACACATGGCTCCAACTTACAAAACATTGCTGAGTCAAACAAGTTCTGTAGCTAGAATATGCTACAACTTCTGTAAAAATAAATAAATAAAATATATAGTATGTCATGAAGGCTATGAAGAGAGATCCGTTTTTGCACACCCGCTGGTTAAGCGCTTTTTGAAAGAAGTCAGGCGACAGAGACCTGTCACGTGCTCTTTGGCACAGCAGTGGGATTTACCCCTGGTGTTACGCGCTCTGGGAGAACCTCCCTTCGAGCCTCTGTCACAAATCCCTCTCAAACTACTGTCATTAAAGACAGCACTTCTCTTAGCCCTGACTTCATAAGAGAGTGAGTGATTTATGTGCGCTTTCAGTCTCCCCATCTTGTCTCGTTATCAGAGATGACGGGAGCGCAGCTACTCTGAGGCCGAATCCCACATTCATGCCTAAAATCATATCCAGCTCTTTTAGATCGAGAGTTATTTCACTGGAAGGTTTCTTCCCTCCTCCCCACAGGAGGAGAAGAAACATCACACCGACTCTGCCTAGTGCGCGCACTGTCTCATTACGTGACGTGCACAGCGAGCCTCAGACAGACACAACAGTTGTTTGTACATTACAGAGAGCATTCACAAGGAAAACCCCTCTTGCAACGAAAATGCGAGGATTATGAAATCATGCATGCCCCGCATATGTTGCGCATTTCACGTGTAAATTGGCGATTTATGTAGCGAAAGTGCGGTGTCTTTGAAAAAATGCGGCCCCCGCATGAATATGCAGACTTTGGCTGATTATGCGTTGAATTATGCGATCGCATAATCGTGTTTTTCTGGAGGGGCTGTAATATGTAACTATGGCTCTATTAATTCTGGATGACCAACAGAGACAGTATGTAATACCTGAACAACAACATTCCTTGGAGTAAGTATGAACTGCTGTTGGAGCATTATAGACTCAATGATAGTGACTGTACATCACCAATTCTTGAGAACTGAGACAAATCACATCCTGCCAATAAAACCCTTAAATTATAACTTATTTACACACATTGCTTTTAAAGAATTTAAATAAAGGAAATAAATGTGATTTATAAAATGTTTTGATCTGCAATGTGAGTTACAGAGTTAGATAGACTTTGATGACTTGCCTTCCTGCTCCTCGCTGCTGTTGTTGTTGGCTGCGGGAGCCTCTTCTTGGATACCGAGGCCAAAAAGGTCGGTATCATCCTTGTGTTTGAAGGAGATCGCAGTGGCCTTCAGAGGTTCTGGCACCTTGGCTATCTGCACGTCATCGTCAGAGGGGTCAGACAAAAGCTCATCTCTGACTGGAAATATATCCTGGGAAAAATGGAGCAGCCGAAACATTACAGTCATACAAGTAAATGTTCTGGATATGCAATTCAAATCTCTTCAGTAGTGTTTAGGCCCAGACACACCAAACTGTCGTCAAAGAACTAGTGGTGAAGAACGCCGACTGCTGCTTTGCCTCACATCGCTCGTTTCTCAAAAAAAAAAAAGTTGCAACTGAACACACCGCTAAGTCTACGGCCAACTAGCACATGCCTTCTGCAACTGCGTCACAGAAACAAACTCTCTATAGTAGGTGGAGGTGGTCTGTATTCGTCATTCAAAAGGGGAAACTGGGAGACTGACAGGATGCATTTTTTCATCTGCGTAATATTGCGAAAATTAGGCCTATCCTGACCCGAAAAGATGCAGAAAAATTGGTCCACGCTTTTGTTACCTCAAGGCTGGATTATTGTAACTCTCTATTATCAGGTAACTCTAGTAAGTCCTTAAAAACTCTCCAGCTAATTCAGAATGCAGCAGCACGTGTACTAACAGGAACTAAGAAACGCGATCATATCTCTCCTGTTTTAGCTTCTCTGCACTGGCTCCCTGTAAAATCCAGAATTGAATTTAAAATCCTACTGTTAACTTATAAAGCTCTAAATGGTCAAGCTCCGTCATATCTTAGAGAGCTCATAGTGCCATATTATCCCACCAGAACACTGCGCTCTGAGAACGCAGGGTTACTCGTGGTCCCTAAAGTCTCCAAAAGTAGATCAGGAGCCAGAGCCTTTAGCTATCAGGCTCCTCTCCTGTGGAATCATCTTCCTGTTACGGTCCGGGAGGCAGACACCGTCTCCACATTTAAGACTAGACTTAAGACTTTCCTCTTTGATAAAGCTTATAGTTAGGGCTGGCTCAGGCTTGCCCTGTACCAGCCCTTAGTTAGGCTGACTTAGGCCTAGTCTGCCGGAGGACCCCTCTATAATACACCGGGCCCCTTCTCTCCTTCTCTCTCTTTCTCTCTCGTATCCTATTACTGCATCTTGCTAACCCGGCCATTCTGGATGTCACTAACTCGGCTTCTTCTCCGGAGCCTTTGTGCTCCACTGTCTCTCAGATTAACTCATATCACAGCGGTGCCTGGACAGCGTGACGTGTGTGGTTGTGCTGCTGCCGTGGTCCCGCCAGATGCCTCCTGCTGCTGCTGCCATCATTAGTCATTAGTCATACTTCTTCTGTTATTATACACATATGACTATTGTCACACATGTATACTGCCAGGTATTAATACATACTTTCAACATATTGTACCGCAGTAACCAGAACTATAACTATAATATTATTACTTTCATTAATGTTGTTGTAAGATACTGTCATTACCTGCATCTCTCTCTCTCTGTGTCATATGGATTACTGTTAATTTATCATGTTGATCTGTTCTGTACGACATCTATTGCACGTCTGTCCGTCCTGGAAGAGGGATCCCTCCTCAGTTGCTCTTCCTGAGGTTTCTACCGTTTTTTTTTTCCCCGTTAAAGGGGTTTTTTTGGGGAGTTTTTCCTTATCCGCTGTGAGGGTCTTAAGGACAGAGGGATGTCGTATGCTGTAAAGCCCTGTGAGGCAAATTGTGATTTGTGATATTGGGCTTTATAAATAAAATTGATTGATTGATTGATTGATGGATTCAAGATGCTAGTTAGCCAGTTAGCACAAAAACAACACAACCTGATGTTTAAAGAACAAAGGATATCTGCTGTGCCCTACTGAACAATAACGCAAACAATTATGAACTGTTTCTGGTAAAGAGCTCAATGGCTTCTGGACAAACCCCCAAAACTAGCATGATGGGCGCTCAGTGGTGGCCCAACATTGACCAAAGGCCAACCATCAGCTTGGTGTGTCAGGGGCCTCAGCCAAAATGTCAGTATTCTGTCTGCTATGTATCATCCATTATGACTGAGAAAAGAATTCCTGACTCAAATCCAACCATGCTGTCAAAAGCTCTGGCTGTGAACTGAATTAACTGAGAGAATCTGCCTTGATGGTAAATCTGTTCTACTTTACCTTGGTTATTTTTGGTGTGTCTGATGCTTCAGACTCAAAGTCGGGGTCATCCATGACAAATGAGAGCATCTGTTGGGCTACAGGGGCCTCGGGGTCTGTATCAGAGTCCTCAGCTTTGGCTATGTTTCCCTTCTTCTTGGCCTGGTGTCGGCGCAACTGCTCTTCTGCTGGAGTTAAAGTGAGGGAGATGGGTCCTCTGGACTCTGAAGCTTTAGATGCCACCTTTGGTTTTGTGATGTGGATCACAGGCCTGAAACAGGGTGATATGGAAAGTGTTTTACCTTAAAATCCATTACTATTTTATTTGATGTATACACTTAAGACATTTCTTAATTTCTTTCATATTCTTTACATCTTCTTTAAATATTTTCCATGGCTACATCTAAATGATTCATAGCATTGTATTAAACCAAAATTTACAGTAAACTGAAGTTGGGAGTCAACATAATTTGGGCTCAATCCAGTCCTAAAGAGAGAAATAAAAAGAAGAAATAGCACAAATGCCTTCAACTGTAATAAGTTAGCTTGTGCTTGTGGAATGAGAAGTGGAAGAACTATTTAAAAGGTCCAGTGTATAAGATCTGGGGATATTTTGTGGCAACCAGCTAAAACTTCTTCTTCCTTCGGTGTTCATGGTTTATGAGATTTTAACCAGGAGCTGAGTTATCCGCAGAGGTCTCTTCCTCTCCAAAAGAAACCGACCAGATGATTTAAGCTGATAAAAACACTGAATAAAGCAGTTTCATGTTACAAAGACAGAAAAGGAGTCCTGAAGCAAACGTTTGGGCACCCTGCATGGTCAGTACTTAGTATCACCCCCTTTGGCAAGTATTACAGCTTCTAAGTGCTTTTTGTTACCAGCTGAGTCTTTCAGCTCTTGTTTGGGGGAAGTCATTCTTTCTGCAAAAGGCTTCCAGTTCCATGAGATTCTTGCGCTGTCTTGCATGCACTGCTCTCGTGAGGTCTATCCACAGACTTTAAGTAATGTTTACTCACTCACGCCTCTTGAGGTAGTTCATTGTGGATTTTGAGGTGTGTTCAGGGTCACTCTCCTGTTGTAGAAGCCATCCTCTCTTCATCTTAAGCATTTTTACAGATGGTGTGATGTTTGCTTCCAGAATTGCCCCCCCCCCCCCAAACATACCATTGCTCATTGCATCCAGAAAGTTCTATTTTTACTTTATCAGTCCACAGGACTTGTTTCCAAAAGCAGCAGGCTTGCTTAGATGTCCCTTTGCAAACTTCTGATGCTAAATCTTGTATTGAGAACACAGGAAAGGTTTTCTTCTGATGACTCCTCCATGAACATTGTATTTGTACGGGTGTTGCTGCACAGTAGAACAGTGCACCATCACTCCAGAGTCTGATAAATCTTTCTGCAGGTCTTTTGCAGTCAAATGGGTGTTTTGATTTGCCTTTCTAACAACCCTACCAACAGCTCTCTTGGAAAGTTTTGTTGGTCTTCTAGACTTCACTTGACCTCCACAATTCCTGTTAACTGCCATTTCTTAATTTCATTACAAACTGAAGCAACAGCAACCTGAAAAAACTGCTACCTTCTTATAGTCCTTTCCTGCTTTGTGATCATCACTTACTTTAATTTTCAGAGTGCTAGGCAGCTCTTTAGAGGAGCCCATGCCTGCAGATTGTTGGGACGAGGTTTTAGGAGTCAGAGTATTTATAAAGCTTTGAAATTAGCATCTCCTGGCCTTTCGTAACGATGATTCCAGCCAGAGCCCTAACAAGCTAATTAAGGTCTGAGACCCTGGTTAAAGTTGTCTGAGAGCTCAAATGTCTTGGGGTGCCCAAACTTTTGCATGGTGCTCCTTTCCATTTTTTTCACTCTTAAATTGTACAAAACAAAAATAATATGCTAAAGCATGTTTTGTCTTTCACTTCATGCCTTTTGGAGGTCAGTTCATCTTCTACTTACTTAACTTGTCATCGTAAATGAAATTTTGACCAGGGTGTGGAAACTTTTGCCTGACAATGGCAGGGCTATCACACAGTTTTGCAGACATGCACCAAGTAGGAATTACGCAAGTAGTACTAATGCGTTTTCATAATCACAATCTTTTTCATTGGAAGTTAAAACAGTTGCATTTGTCTCATTTGTATGTGATTTTTTTAATAACCCATATGATGCAAGAAGCAGCTGGCCCCCAGATATTTTCACAGTATCTTATCTGACCCCTATTAAAAAGGTTTGGACAACCCTGGCCTGGAGATACTCCACAGAGAAAGAATCAGGAAAGTCTGATGTCCCACATCGACATTTTAAGCCAGTTAAACCACACCTAGGTCTACCCATACACACATCTCCAAACTGGTTAAGGGGACAACAATAACTGAATTCTTCCATGCAAAACAGAAATGTACCTTAATTGAAATGTTAGGTGGAGCTAACATACTTTTATAACAGGAAGTTTGCTATAACCCCCTCCAAGAATCGCCACCTTCACGTGGTGGAAGGGTTTGCATGTCCCTGTGATCCTGGGAGCTGTGTTGTCCAGGGCTAATAGCACCTGTTAGGGTCTCCCAAGGCAAAGTGGTCCCAGGGAGGGGCCAGACTAAGACCGGTTCAAGAAGACCTTGATGAAACGGCACATTTAGAAAAGAGTACCTCACCTGGTATGGGGACACTGTGGCCCCCCCTTTGGAACCAGACCTGAGGGGTGGAGTTAGGGGTTGGGGGGCATCTGGTGGATGGGCCTTGGGCTGGCATTGGTGCCGGGACCATTGTGTGCTGGGCAGCAGACAGGGGCTGAGCCCCAAGCGTGTTGCGACTAAATATAGGAACTAAATATAGCTGGGCTCACCGCTATGCCCAGCACCGGTTCTGGAACCAAACTCCTGGAGAGGGGCTGGACTATTGCATTTTTTTGGAGTTGCCCAAGGCAAGAGGTAGGGGCTAGTGTGGGGATACTCACAAGCCCCTGGCTGAGCGCCACTGTGTTGGGAGTTCTCCCCAGGTAATGAGAGGGTCGCCGTGATGTGACTGTGAGTTGCTGAGGAGTTCTCCAACTGTTGTTTGTGCTTACGCACTGAACAGCAGTTTGGAGTACCTGGCCTTCTTAGAGTCTCTAGAGTGTCCTGGATAGGATACCGGCCAAGGACTCTGTAGTTCTCCTCGGGGACTTCAATGCTCACAAGGGCAACAATGGGGACACTCGAAGGAGGGTGTCTGGGAGGAATGGCCTGCCTGACCTGAACCCATGTGGTGTGATGTTATTGGACTTCTGTGCTAGTGATAGACTGGCCATAACAAACACTGTGTTTTAGTATAGGGAGGTTCATAAGTGTACTTGGTACCAGAACACCCAAGGTCAAAGATCAATGATCAACTTTGTGGTTGTATCATCAGAGGCCGTATTCACAAAATTTCCTAGTGCTAAGAGTTGATCCTAGTGACAAAATTCTAAGAAAAGTTTTAGAATTGCGATGTTTTCTTAGAATTTCCCCTGAAAGTTTAGACTAGGTTCTTGGAAATACAAAAGTTCATCTTAGACCTTAAATGAGCTCCTAAGGTGAGAAACTGTTAGGAGTAGGGAGGAGGACTTTTAAGAGGCTTAAGAGTTTCTTAAGCGGAGGAGAAAATGGTGGAAAGACGAAGAGGTTGGAGAAATATTCTCCAAATACAGGATGATAGTGAGTAAGTGAAATGTTACAGATTAGATCATGCAGGAATAATATGTGCGGTTGATGTCATTAGGGATTTGCACACATTTACCACCTAACACTATAATACCAGAAATAAAATGATCACAACACTAAGATATTTGGAAAACTGGAAAAATGCAGCAGTGCAGCAGTGATGGCTTTGATTTGTCTCAATCTCCCATCAGCAGAGTGATCACACAAACAAAGAAAACACTTTCACAGTCAGAAGTTAATTTTATTTCCACTGGGTGTCCGCACCTTGCAGGCTCACAAAGGGGTGTGTCCATGACAACCAATCACACCTGTTAAAAGAATGTGTCTTACCTTGCAACAAGGTCAACCACACCTCCTCATTAAAAGTAAAAGTTTCTGTCTCTTCCTTGCTAAGAGTTGCTCTGAGAACTTTCCTAAATCACTCCTAAGCTAGGACTCCTTACTAAAAACTTTTAGGCTAAGTTAGGAGCTCTCTGAGAGTATTCTCAGAATGTTTGTGAATACGGCCCCAAATCTGCAGCCATATGTCTTTAACATTCGGGTGAAGAGCGGAGCAGAGCTGTCAACTAATCATCTCCTGGTGGTGAGCACCTTGTTCAAGATCCTCTTAGGAGATCCCAAGGTCTCCCAGAGCAGGTGGAGTCACTCCAGCGTGTGTGTTTGTGTGTATTTAATGTACATTCCATAGCCATTCAGTATATCAACTTGTTGACAGAGCATCAATCATGCGCAGCAGTGCAGCAGCTTCTCAGCTCCCAGTGACAAGTGTGTGTTTTACTCTTTTCTCGTCTACTAACACGGAGAAATAGAGTGCAAGTGAACTTCTGGAACTTGCTGACCCAGCGACAGAGATCCATCAACATCTGAAAGCTGCATTGGGCAGACTGGGGCTTCTGAGGACAACCGATCGGTATGGAAAATTATACCGACTGAGGGGAAGCAGGAAGCGGTGCGCTCGGAGGCAGAAGAGGGGTAAGTGAGTCGGTTTACTGACTAGGCTAAGGGCTAAGAACAGACCCGCATTCCCCACTCTCTTCTTGGCTAAAGTACGTTCGCTGGACAATAAGATGGACTTGTTGCGACTCCGTTTGAACACCTACACGAACATGAGGAACTGCTGTGTGCATATTCTCCGAGCCGACTGCAACCACCTGTCGGGAAAAACATGGGGAGGTGGCGTCTGTATCTATATCAACAGGCAGTATACAGTGGTGTTTCTGGTGGCTGTTTACATTCCCTGGAGTGCTAACGGTAGCGATGCTCTAAAAGAGCTCTATGATCACATCGCAGTGCTCCAGTGCAAGCACCTGGAGGCGTTTTTCGTGGTTGCAGGAGATTTTAATCACCTAGGACTGATGGATACGCTGCCGAGGTTTTACCAGCATGTCACCATAGCAACCAGGGGGACCAACACGCTTGACTGGATGTATACCAAAAGAAAGGACTCATACAGAGCGGTGCCCCGCCCCCACCTCGGCTTCTCCGATCATGATTCCATCATGCTGGTTCCTTCTCACCACCCCGTGCTCAAAGCCTGCAAGCCCACACGGAAAACCATCACTGTGTGGTCCACTGATGCTGCCTCCATCCTACAAGACTGTTTTGAACGCACCAACTGGCAGGTCTTTAGAGAAGCAGCAACAGTCAGAGACGCAGTGGACCTGGAGGAATACGTGTCATCTGTCACTGGCTACATCAGCAAGTGTACCGATGATGTCACCACCACCAGGACCATCACCATCCGCCCCAATGAGAAGCCCTGGCTGAACGGTGAAGTTCGTTCCCTTCTGAAGGCACGGGACTCTGCATACAGGCTGGGAGATGCTCCTGCATTGAGAGCAGCAAGGAAGGAGCTGGGGGCTGGAATTAAAAGAGCAAAAGCCAACTATGCTCAAAAAATTCAAGGTCACTTCTCCAACAATGACCCTCGCAGTATGTGGAAGGGCATTAAGACCATCACTGAGTACAGCAGGAAAGGTGCAGTGTGCCCCTGGGACCCATCTCTCCCTGATGCCCTGAACAACTTATGCGCGGTTTGAGGCCTCCAACACCTCCCCCAGTACCAGGCTCACTCTCACATGAAGTGCTTCGAGCGTCTGGTCATGGCCCACATAAAGGCCAGTATTAACATCAATGCAGACCTCCACCAGTATGCCTACAGAGAGAACCGGTCCACTTCTGATGCCATCTCATTTGTCCTCCACTCAGCCCTTACACATCTGGAGACCAAGGGTTCCTACGTCAGACTGCTCTTTCTGGATTTCAGTTCTGCATTTAATACCATCATCCCGCAGACCTTGATCAACAAACTGCAGCTGCTCTGAATCAAACCCTCCCCCTGTAACTGGATACTGGATTTTCTGACCAATAGACCGCAGACCGTCAAGATCCATGATGTAACATCCGCCTCCATCACCATCAACACCGGCTTCCCCCAGGGATGTGTCCTGAGCCCCCTGCTGTACACCCTCCTCATGCTCGGCCACTCACCCCAGCAATCATACTGTGAAGTTTGCCGACAACACGGTCGTGGTGGGACTAATCTCCCACAATGATGAGTCTGAGTACAGACAGGAGGTGGTACTGCTTGAGGAATGGTGCAGAGCAAACAACCTGTTCCTCAGTGTAGCAAAAACAAACAACCCCGCCCGCACTTTCTAACATGGACCTGCACTCTTATTCTTATTTTTGTAAGCTGCCAGCACCTGACTCACTATATGCACTTTATATAAATATATATATATATATATATATATATATATATATATACTGCACTTTACTGTTATTTGCTGCCATCTTGTGGACACTAGTTTGGACCGTCCAACTGCACTGTATGTTTTTATGTGTATGTTTTTATGTGTTTTATATCCTCTTTTATTCCCTTTTTTTATTACATCGGGACCTGAGTACATATTTCGCTCTGTAGTGTGCAGACATGTACTTAGTGACAATAAATGAACCTTCGACCTTTGACCATGTCTCTTACTGCATGGCATTTTCTCTTTCCGGTATTGTTTTCTGTCAAACTGTTTGACTATTAGATTTTTTATGGTATGTATGGATAGTACAGTAAGGCAACATAATTTGTTGCTTTGTGGTTATTCATATAAAATGCCTTTTTTCCCCACTTTGGTTCCCTATGAGAGACCTAAATTTCTTTTCTCTTAAATCCACAAATTACTGTATATTCATGTCACTGTGAACAAAAGACTTACGCTTTCAGCTCAGGTTCACTGTCCAGGTCTAGGTTCTGTGTGATAGTAGGGACAGCTGGCACTTCATCATCCTCGTCACTGGTCAGAGTGATATCTTTACTGAGGGGCAGGGTCTTAGGTTGGGGAAGGCTGGGCTCAGTGTCGTCAGGATCCAGCTCATCCTGGAAACCAGACACCATGGGGTTTCCTCTGTTTTCACCATCACTGGGACAGAGAAAGAGCCGTTACTCATTGAGAGAGCATCTACTATTGTGATTTATTGTGCTGCTCTGCTGGAACAGCTGGGGTGGTTGAGAGCACAACGTCAATGACACTGCATGTACACAAGCACCTTTTTTGCTGATAAATAGAACTTTTGTAACATGTGACATCACAAACGTTTTCAGTAAACACATTTTATTCTTAACAAGAACACTTGGTTTCTTATCCATGTTAAGACTAACTTTGAAGTTAAAAAAAGGTCAAACGTAATCGACAAATACTAACTTTGCCCTCGAGGATTAACAAGCTTACTCAAAATGATAGAAAAGCATTGGTAAAGATGTCACCTGTCACTGTCCACAGCTGCTGGAGGCTGAGGCATCTTGGTCTTGGAGGGCAAGCTGTCCTCCAGGAAACTTTTATCCAGTCTCTCATCTGGTACAAAGTCATCTACACTCTGAACCTTAGCAGGACACACCAGTGCAGGCAGCTCATCTGAGGAAAACACCATTTATGTGACCTCCATCAAATAAATTTATTTTACATAATGAAATCACGTGAACACCAGCCAGTCATCAGATCATAAAGCTCTGCATCTTTTACTAGGGTCTTGTTAAGTTTAGGTTGTGGCTCAATAAAGTGTCAAGTTGCAAAACCCTGTGTGCCGTTGCCAGTGTGCATCTCTCCTCTCTCACACTCTCTGCACAGCTCCACCCCACTCACTCAGTCACAAGTTCTCCAGCAATTAAGAGAGACACAGAGCTGCCACTTTGTTTAATCTGTCTGTTAATTAGTCTGCAGTGCAACACCAGGGTCCCCCCACCATCCGGGGTTCCTCCAGATGATGGGGGGGTCATTTGAACGGAAAGCAACAAATACAACCGTTGGATTGCTGAGGCGGTAGAAATCCCCAAGCATGCACCCAGAACTGTAAACCGGGATGAGGGGGCATTCCAAGTATCTCACACTTGGGATGCAGTGCTACAGAAGTGCTCCCTGCCGTCTGTTGGACTGTCAGACAGCGGGGGGCCCCACCCCCATCATCTGGAGGAACCCCAGATGATGGGGGGCCCTGCCCTCTGTCACCTGATGGTCTACTGGATAGCAGGGAACCCTGCTCCCTCATGGTGTAATCAGCCAGTAGTCACACAGAACCCTTAATGACTCTTGCGCTGTTTCTCATTGGATGACAATGGGGAAATATAAAAAACAAAGATCAAGATATATGGTGTTTAAATTGTTGTAAAAGTGTCTTGCTAAAGCACAATTAAACCAAACCCATATTTCAAAATATGACGCCACACTGAACAACTGAGTGTTTTAAACTTATACAGCACTAAATAATCAGCACTCCAGGTCGGGGGTTCAAGCAGAGAATCTGAGCTCTAATGTGAGTATCATCAATGGTTGCAGACAGTGTGCACACAACTGCAAAGGTTATGGTATGTGGACTGATGCGGCCTTTTTTTTTTACTGTAGTAGAGACTCACCTGGTGCAGAAGCAGGAGCCTCAGCAGCAGGAGATGAACCAAACCAGCGGGAGATAAAGCCACGTTTCTGGGGGGCCGACACTCCAGATGCAGCTGATGCCTGAAGGTGTTCTGGTGACTGGGCTGATGGCTTTGATTCAAGAGCAGCTGAAGCTTCCCCACTAACCGCTGTTGACGGAGGTAGAGGGGAGGAGGCTGACACAGATGGTGACTGTGGTAGCACCTGGGAAGAAACCAGGGGCTGAGGGGTGCTGGGGCTGGAGCTGCCTGTAGAGGCCCCACTAGGAGGAACGATGGGTGACTGGGAGCCCGAGGAGGGACTCTGACCATTAGCCGGGCCAGGAGAGCTATAGCCCTTACTGCGAGACTCCAAGTTCTCCAGAAAACTGCAGAAATCACAAAACTGCCGGTTAATAAACTATGATTCACCTGCAATATTATCTTAGGCTAGAACACAATGAGGGGACTGTAGAATTTAAATGCTGATTTAGGAAAAGTCATCAGGAATATTTCAATTGTCGTGATGATGTTCTGGTCTATTTTAATCTAAAAAAAAAAAAAAAAAAAGGCAGGTGATACAAAGAAATACAATACAGAACATGACTTCACAAATCTGCATGTCAAGAGGAACTCATTACAGTTCCAAGAAATTTCCAATAAACTGCAATAAAACTTCTTTTTGATTCATTATTTCATGCCCTGACAATGTCACTTGGATTTTTTTGTCTTCTGACAACACATGGCCACTATTAGCTGAAAGTCAATGACAATAACTCCTGCACTAAGTAATTCTTGAGAAAAGAAAGAAAAGTCTTCATAGGAAGGATGTGTACTCAAATGGCATAACAGAGGAATAGCTACAGACTGTAATGTATTCCCAGTCTTAGCACAATGTGGCCCTAAGTTGTTAAAAATCTTGTTCTTAAAGGGAAATTTCGGTTTATTTCAACCTGTCTCCTATTGTCCTAAATTTGTTTCAAGTGATTAGTGATGAAAAATAATAGTTAGCATGTTAGCTGTTAGCCTAGATACAGCCGGGAAAGCAGAGCAAGAGGGATAAACAAACATGGCAGCACACCGGTAAGATAAGACAACACGTTTACATGTCATTTTCTAAATGTTGTCTGACATTTATCGTAACGATATGAGGTGGTCTTTGTGGAAAAAAGCTTGTTTAGTGGACTAACTTTGCACTTAAAGGTATGCCCATTCACTTACACTTTAACAGGTCTGACGCTACTGTGCGCCCCGGCTGTATCTAGGCTAACGGCTAACATGCTAATTATTATTTTTTCGTCACTAGTCACTTGAAACGAAATTTAGGACGATAGGAGACAGGTAGAAATAAACCGAAATTTCCCTTTAAGTTTCTGGTGCTAACCAGAGTGCAATGTGCACATAGAATGCTATCTGCTGCAAGTTTCCACAGACAGTTGTGAAAAATAAGCTTTTGCTCATGTTCCTTCTTCTTGGTCACATGTGGGCTACACGTGTACTTGCAGACAGTGAATCTCAGTAGACGGGGTCAGAGAGCAGGATGAATGATTGATACTGATGTCTGTCTTCTTCATGCTTACATAACGTTACTTTTTCCACTCAGTATTGTGATGTCAGGAGGAATATTTATTGATTTGTTTCCGATGAGATATTATTGAGTTTATAAAATGACTTTGCTGTTGTAATCATGACTGTTGCTACCATGGACTGTATAAAACTATATCCTATGCAATTGACCATAAAAGAAAACATCAGTAGGTGAGGTGTGTGCATGTGTGTGTGTGGGGGAGAGGGAGAGAGGGAGATGCAGGTAGAGAGATAGAGTGTGTTATAAGTTACTGTTTATGCCACTTATTATCCTTCTGTGCATTGATGGCTCTTTTTCATTCTGTTTCTGCATTATGTTGAGTATATATATATATATATATATATATACACAGTACAGGCCAAAAGTTTGGACACACCTTCTCATTCAATGTGTTTTCTTTATTTTCATGACTATTTACATTGTAGATTCTCACTGAAGGCATCAAAACTATGAATGAACACATGTGGAGTTATGTACTTAACAAAAAAAGGTGAAATAACTGAAAACATGTTTTATATTCTAGTTTCTTCAAAACAGCCACCCTTTGCTCTGATTACTGCTTTGCACACTCTTGGCATTCTCTCCATGAGCTTCAAGAGGTAGTCACCTGAAATGGTTTTCCAACAGTCTTGAAGGAGTTCCCAGAGGTGTTTAGCACTTGTTGGCCCCTTTGCCTTCACTCTGCGGTCCACCTCACCCCAAACCATCTCCATTGGGTTCAGGCCCGGTGACTGTGGAGGCCAGGTCATCTGCCGCAGCACTCCATCACTCTCCTTCTTGGTCAAATAGCCCTTACACAGCCTGGAGGTGTGTTTGGGGTCATTGTCCTGTTGAAAAATAAATGATCGTCCAACTAAACGCAAACCGGATGGGATGGCATGTCGCTGCAGGATGCTGTGGTAGCCATGCTGGTTCAGTGTGCCTTCAATTTTCAATAAATCCCCAACAGTGTCACCAGCAAAACACCCCGACACCATCACACCTCCTCCTCCATGCTTCACAGTGGGAACCAGGCATGTGGAATCCATCCGTTCACCTTTTCTGCGTCTCACAAAGACACGGCGGTTGGAACCAAAGATGTCAAATTTGGACTCATCAGACCAAAGCACAGATTTCCACTGGTCTAATGTCCATTCCTTGTGTTTCTTGGCCCAAACAAATCTCTTCTGCTTGTTGCCTCTCCTTAGCAGTGGTTTCCTAGCAGCTATTTGACCATGAAGGCCTGATTCGCGCAGTCTCCTCTTAACAGTTGTTCTAGAGATGGGTCTGCTGCTAGAACTCTGTGTGGCATTCATCTGGTCTCTGATCTGAGCTGCTGTTAACTTGCCATTTCTGAGGCTGGTGACTCGGATGAACTTATCCTCAGAAGCAGAGGTGACTCTTGGTCTTCCTTTCCTGGGTCGGTCCTCATGTGTGCCAGTTTCGTTGTAGCGCTTGATGGTTTTTGCGACTCCACTTGGGGACACATTTATAGTTTTTGCAATTTTCTGGACTGACTGACCTTCATTTCTTAAAGTAATGATGGCCACTCGTTTTTCTTTAGTTAGCTGATTGGTTCTTGCCATAATATGAATTTTAACAGTTGTCCAATAGGGCTGTCGGCTGTGTATTAACCTGACTTCTGCACAACACAACTGATGGTCCCAACCCCACTGATAAAGCAAGAAATTCCACTAATTAACCCTGATAAGGCACACCTGTGAAGTGGAAACCATTTTAGGTGACTACCTCTTGAAGCTCATGGAGAGAATGCCAAGAGTGTGCAAAGCAGTAATCAGAGCAAAGGGTGGCTATTTTGAAGAAAGTAGAATATAAAACATGTTTTCAGTTATTTCACCTTTTTTTTGTTAAGTACATAACTCCACATGTGTTCATTCATAGTTTTGATGCCTTCAGTGAGAATCTACAATGTAAATAGTCATGAAAATAAAGAAAACGCATTGAATGAGAAGGTGTGTCCAAACTTTTGGCCTGTACTGTATATATATACACAGTACAGGCCAAAAGTTTGGACACACCTTCTCATTCAATGCGTTTTCTTTATTTTCATGACTATGAAAACAAAAAAACATGTACTGAACAAAAAAAGGTAAAATAACTGAAAACATGTTTTATATTCTAGTTTCTTCAAAATAGCCACCCTTTGCTCTGATTACTGCTTTGCACACTCTTGGCATTCTCTCCATGAGCTTCAAGAGGTAGTCACCTGAAATGGTTTTCCAACAGTCTTGAAGGAGTTCCCAGAGGTGTTTAGCACGTGTTGGCACCTTTGCCTTCACTCTGCGGTCCAGCTCACCCCAAACCATCTCGATTGGGTTCAGGTCCGGTGACTGTGGAGGCCAGGTCATCTGCCGCAGCACTCCATCACTCTCCTTCTTGGTCAAATAGCCCTTACACAGCCTGGCGGTGTGTTTGGGGTCATTGTCCTGTTGAAAAATAAATGATCGTCCCACTAAACGCAAACCGGATGGGATGGCATGTCGCTGCAGGATGCTGTGGTAGCCATGCTGGTTCAGTGTGCCTTCAATTTTGAATAAATCCCCAACAGTGTCACCAGCAAAACACCCCCACACCATCACACCTCCTCCTCCATGCTTCACAGTGGGAACCAGGCATGTGGAATCCATCCATTCACCTTTTCTGCGTCTCACAAAGACACGGCGGTTGGAACCAAAGATCTCAAATTTGGACTCATCAGACCAAAGCACAGATTTCCACTGGTCCAATGTCCATTCCTTGTGTTTCTTGGCCCAAACAAATCTCTTCTGCTTGTTGCCTCTCCTTAGCAGTGGTTTCCTAGCAGCTATTTGACCATGAAGGCCTGATTCACGCAGTCTCCTCTTAACAGTTGTTCTAGCGATGGGTCTGCTGCTAGAACTCTGTGTGGCATTCATCTGGTCTCTGATCTGAGCTGCTGTTAACTTGCGATTTCTGAGGCTGGTGACTCGGATGAACTTATCCTCAGAAGCAGAGGTGACTCTTGGTCTTCCTTTCCTGGGTCGGTCCTCATGTGTACTAGTTTTGTTGTAGCGCTTGATGGTTTTTGCGACTCCACTTGGGGACACATTTAAAAGTTTTTGCAATTTTCCGGACTGACTGACCTTCATTTCTTAAAGTAATGATGGCCACTCGTTTTTCTTTAGTTAGCTGATTGGTTCTTGCCATAATATGAATTTTAACAGTTGTCCAATAGGGCTGTCGGCTGTGTATTAACCTGACTTCTGCACAACACAACTGATGGTCCCAACCCCACTGATAAAGCAAGAAATTCCACTAATTAACCCTGATAAGGCACACCTGTGAAGTGGAAACCATTTCAGGTGACTACCTCTTGAAGCTCATGGAGAGAATGCCAAGAGTGTGCAAAGCAGTAATCAGAGCAAAGGGTGGCTATTTTGAAGAAACTAGAATATAAAACATGTTTTCAGTTATTTCACCTTTTTTGTTAAGTACATAACTCCACATGTGTTCATTCATAGTTTTGATGCCTTCAGTGAGAATCTACAATGTAAATAGTCATGAAAATAAAGAAAACGCATTGAATGAGAAGGTGTGTCCAAACTTTTGGCCTGTACTGTATGTATATATATATATATATATATATATATATACATACACACATATATACATATATACACACACACACACACACACACACACACACATACGTGAACTACAAAAAGTAGATAGGTTGCTCGCTGCTGAAAATGTGGCCCATCAACATTTTTTGGTTTTAAATCTTGCCCAACTGAATTTGTAATTGAGAAAAGCCCTGCACTAGAGGCTCTATACAACAGTGCACTGACATAGAGAGAAACAAAGCAAACAGTACATCTCGTAGTTTTGATCTTCAGTCTCCTGCTGGACAGAGAGCTCCTCCAAGGTGGCATCCATGTCCAGCTGGTTTGTCTCCAGCTGCCTCAGGAGGGTCTCTCTCTGCAAACACACACACATACACACACAAACCTGGCATGAATGATTGGACAGGATATCAGACTGAGCATTCATAATCACACTGTTCCAAAGCATGATTAGAAACAATGTCAACACAGGCAAAATAATACTGCAATCTTACTTTCTACCATTAAGTGAAAACAGATTAAAGGAAAAACTTGCTCAATTTTCAACCAGGTCTGTGTCATCACTGTGTGGGAAGTGTGTGCAGATGAACAGTGTTTGGCTTCCCCCCTGTCAGCAGTGCTAAGAACTCCCTGCCCGTGCCATGAGCAAAAGTCCACGCATCATTTCATGTCATTCTTCAGATTTTGGCTGGATGGTGGACAAGCAGGAAGCTTCAGGCGCTGAGGGGCACCTTAACACTGTTCTTCCGCGCACACTCCCCCCACCATAGTGACACAGACCTGGTTTAAAATCTGCAAAGTTTCCGAAAAATCCTTAAAAACAAGTACAGGATGGTAAACTACAGAACTAATATAACCCATTATAAAAGTAACAATGACAAATGATGAGTTAAAAAAATAACCTGTAGCTGCAGAAAGGGGATGTTGAAAAACCTGTGCAGATATTTTAAGCCAAAGCCATTCTTCATTGAGGACTCAGCATAGTGGATGTAAGAAGCTCCCATTGGTCTGTTAACACAAAAGTATCACTCGTTATCTTTCCAGGCTATTTCTGACAGTATATTTGTCATAGTAATCCACTTCATTTAATTAAGAAAAAGACTGTAAACATCTTAAAGCAGCATGAATTATTGTCCACCCTTTAAAAACAACATCTATCATAATATCACTTTATTAAGTTGGTGAATGTGTTTGCGAACCATTGTCTTTATACACATCCAGCAGATAAAATGTCCAATAAATGCCCAGTATTTACTCTCTCTGGGCTTTGATTTTAGTCTGTACCAACTCTTGAGGGACATATTTGTCTCTTTAGGTGCTAAATGCTCAACAATGTTTGGCAGCTTGTCTCTGTGTCTGTCTGCTGTTTGCTGCTCTGCAGGTAGTGTACAGTGTACAATGTTTCCCCTAGGTTTACAGCTTTGGGTAGGGGGTGCAGACGGACACCGACACAAACACTTAAAGGAATCATGGTGTTTATGTGTTTCTGACAGCAGTCAACATAACAACTGAACAATTCTCTGAACTGGACATTGAACTAAACATCTGGGGCCTCATGTACAAAGACTTGCGTGGATTTCCTACTGAAACATGGCGTACACTTAAATCCAGAAAACGTCGTATGCACAAAAACATCCAGATGTATGAATCTGTGCGTATGCATGAATCCAGGTACATTTCCTTTGTACATCCCAATCAACGTGGAATTCAGCGCACATGTTAGAGTACCCGACCCCTACCTGTCCACGCCTCCATTTAAATATGCAAATAATATTTAAATGAACCCTGCACCTGAGATTCCCCTCTTTGCACGAGCAGAAAACTAAAACAAAATAATGAGTCAGACGGGAAAACAGAAAAACCTCACAGAATGCGAAGTGGAGACGCTACTCACTGAAGTGGAGGTGCGCAAAAATGTACTTTTTGGCACGCTGTCCTCCAGCATCAATCAATCAATCAATCAATCAATCAATCAATCAATCAATCAATCAATTTTATTTATAAAGCCCAATATCACAAATCACAATTTGCCTCACAGGGCTTTACAGCATACGACATCCCTCTGTCCTTTGGACCCTAACAGCGGATAAGAAAAAACTCCTCAAAAAAAAACAAAAAAAAAAAAAACGGGGGAAACGGGGGAAAAAAAAACGGTAGAAACCTCAGGAAGAGCAACTGAGGAGGGATCCCTCTTCCAGGACGGACAGACGAGTAATAGATGTCATACAGTACAGATCAACATAATAAATTACCAGTAAACCATATGACACAATGAGACACAGAGAGAGAGAGAGAGAGAGAGAGAGAGAGAGAGAGAGAGAGAGAGAGAGAGACAGAGACAGAGAGAGATGCAGGATAGACAGTAATGGCAGTAGCTTACAACAACATTAATAAAAGTAATAATATTATAATTAATAATAATATATTAATATCTGATAGTATACACGTGTGACAATAATCATATGTGTATAATAACAGTAGAAGTATGACTAATGATAACAGCAGCAGCAGGAGGCATCTGGCAGGACCACGGCAGCAGCACAACCACAAACGTCACACTATCCAGGCACCGCTGCAATACGAGTTAACCTGAGAGGCAGTGGAGCACAAAGGCTCTGGAGCATCAATACTAAACGCAAGAGGAGTGAGTGGGAGAGTGTGTGTGAGGCTGTCAATGCTGTGGGGTCAGAAAAGCATACACACGCAGAATTAAAAAAGAAGTAGTCCGACATTAAGGTGGACGTGAAGCGGAGGACGGCTGCCCACTGCCAAAGTATGGCCAAAACAGGCGGGGGGACAGGAGAGGAGGAGCTCACCCCATTTGAACAGAGAGTCACCTGGGGCAGGGGCGAAAATCCCATTTCATAGTTGGGGGGGCAATAAACAGTAACATTTTAGAGAACAATTCCAGGGGGGGACAAGGAAATAAAGTTGTAGCCCGTCTTTTATACAGCATCTTTTACCGCAGTTTGACGCTTTAATCTTCTATCTCTTCAACAGGCAGGCATAGGACGTTTCTTAGCACTGGCTGAGTCCACCTGCACATGTCCAGATTTAAAACAAAATGATTGAAATCAAATTAACACGTACACATCGACAACAGTCAGGTGCGCCGTGCTGTTCAAGGTGCTGAGTGTGTCTGGAGCAGAGCAGGTCTCTGTCTCCCCGTGCATAATAATGTCAATATTTATGCTATTGAGTAACTCATTGTTTAATAGCAGCAAAACAATAAGGCTTCATTCATCAAAGACAGAAACTCGATCTCTCCTTCTCTCCCTTTTTTTGCTCTGGCTCAGGTGTGTGGAATGGATCCTTCGTCTCTGGCTGGCTGCAGGAGCAAACCGTTTTTTGTTTTTTTTTTCTCGTTTTTTTTTTTACCGGCAGTGGGATCATAACTTTATCCGCCCCTGACCTGGGGTCAGTTGAAAGCAGACAAATAATTATGTGAACTGGATTTACAGTTTCCATTTGTTAATTTTATACACCACTTACATGGATCACACAGCACTGTTGTAAATGAATGCAGAAGTGCGCCAGGGAAAAGGTGAGGCTGATTAAGAAATGTTACACTTTACGCACGGATTTATTGACATGAGTACTTTACACACAGAGACAATCAGGGACTTGGTAGAAAGCTCTGAAGCTGTAGTTTAACCAGCAAAAAACAGCAAGTCAATAGCTTTAACCACTGACTAGTACTGATGCTGTGAAAACAGGATAATATTTAGGGGCGCACATGCTCAATGCGCATCAGGGGGATTAATATTAGGTCATTTAAACAAATGAATTATTTACTCACCAAGAAGCCACCCATGCGCACAGTGCCAGCTTGTAGTCTGTTCCCAACCCTGCTGTTACTCAGAATGTATGAATCGTATATGAATCAATTAAACAATATCACACGAGAGGGAGTGATGTTGTACTGTGATATTGCCACGGCTGTGATTCGGTCATAGGCACAAGGCCGCGGGCCGAGTGCCGAAGACAATCAGCTGGATGTGTGCTCAGATGGATTCAGCTTCTCCTCTCCCTCATCTTCCTCTGATGACCATTCATAGTTCAATTCAAAACTTATTTTAGGAAATAAATCCATATTTTTGGCTGTTTGACAGTGGATGAATTAATTAGCCTACAACGCAACTGCTGACCTAACTGACACTAACTGTCAGTTTTGATTTGATTGTTGATTGCAATCAGCTGTGAGGCGGAGTGATACATACACAGTGAAATAACCGTGATGTTGTACTCCAATATCATCACGGTTTTACGGTCTCTCGACCAATCAGATTGCAGGGCCGGAACTAACTGTTGTATAATGTTGGTTAATTGCATTTGCGCATCACATATGATCTGTACATTGATCGAATGAAAATGCTTCTTGTTGAGAAAAATAAATTCATCTTGCGATGGCGCTTTTATATCAATGTTTGTGCAGTCAATGGCTCCGATTACATTAGGAAAACCGACTCTCACTGCAAATTGCACTTTAATGTTGGTCTGTTCAGCTGCATATGGGAATTTGATATACCTGGCTGACATGCGGATAATTCCGTCCCACACAGCTGGCATGGCTCGGCTCAGGGTCGACTGGCACGGTCCCGATTGGTCAGCAAGCTCCCTCTGGAATGCCCCTGTTGCTAGGAACCCCAGTGTGGTCAGCACCTGTATGGATACAGGCAGCGCATGGCTCCTCGCCGTGTTGCACTCCAAGGCCGACCGCAGCTTCGCGCACAGTTCCAGGAGGATTGCCCTCGGGAACCAATGTGGCAAATACTGCTAGGACAGCCATTGTTGTTGTCGGTATTTTCTGCACCACTTTGCGCATACTTTTATATCCACTCATCTAATTGCAGTCACGTGGATGTGTTAATTGTTCATCAGTGTTAATTGTTCATGTGTCTCTGATGTGCACATCACTCTGAGGACTAATTGTTTTCACATTTATTTATTTATTATAACAGTTTCCCAACATCACCTTTAAGTGGTGCCAAAGGATCAACAGCTGTGGAAACATGCATATGTCAGCCATGAAGTTGGCGTGAGGCACCGCACATTTCCACGGTCATTTCACTCTTGATACATCTGAACTTTACTGTGGAAAAGGACGTACGCCACGTTTTTGTGCATACGCACCCTTTGTACATGAGGCCCCAGAATATTTCTTCTTCACCACCGTGGGAGCGTTTAAAAAAACAGATATTTTTGTCTGCCTTTCAGGTGGTTGACATGACATAATTTCAGATGCGTGTTCTCTGTCCGCTGGTGAGAGTGTGCTCCAGAGTGTGGATACTAGGGCCAAAAATTTTGCACGGGTTCAGTTCGGGTTCGGCCCACTTCACATGCTGCTGTGTTGTGCTATGGCCTACTCAAGCGCTGGAATTTGTTATTTACGTGACAATGCCTGAATGCAACACAGGCTCTGCTCCAATTGAGTGTGTATACAGTGCCTTGCTGAGCTGCTGTGCGAGCGGCGTGTTTGACTGTGCTTAACAGCCAGTGGTACAACAGTTCATTGTTGATCCGTGATCCGTATGGATCCCTCTCCACGGTTTGGCACGCACGTGGCCTACAGATTGGTTGATGAAACAAAAAGAAGAAAAAAAAAAGTTGTGTGTGTGTTCACGTGAAGGGCGCATGTTAAATCCACACTAGTCAAACACAGTGGTAGTCATGGCTAGAGGAGGAGCAGAGGAACTTGAAAAACCTCCTGCATCATTTAAGTCACATGTATGGGAGCATTTTGGTTTCCCTGTAAAATACAGTGATGATGGAAGAAGGATGGTGGACAAAGCCATTACGGTGTGCAGGCATTGTAGCATGAGAAAGCCATATGATACTGGAAATACATTGAGCATGGCCACCCATTTGAAGCGACATCACCCTGGTGTGTCAGTGACAGGAGCCAAGACGAAAGCTGCTCAACAACTGCTTATCACCGTGGCATTTAACCCACTGGTCCCCCTCTGACGGAAAACGTCATTTTCAGTCATTTTTCAGTCATTTCAGTTTTTATTTTTTGATAACACTGGCTGTGTTCATGCATATAGCATGACATTTGGTCAGGAACCTTATTTTTGGTGATATTTTTGAAATTTTAAAGCCGCTCCTAAATCAGGTCTAAAATACACAAATGGCAACCTTTTACAACACTCCCTCTCGGACGAAAAACGTCCCCATTGAAACCCATTAAAACGGCGTTTTTTGATTTCCCGTCAATTTACATAAAAAACATGATTTTTTTCTATCTCTGGCATTCAAGTTGGTTAGAGAGACCCAAGAATAGTAAAAAAAAAAAAAAAACACACCAAACAAAACAAAACAAACAAAAAAAAAACAGATGGGGCCAGTTTCCATTTTTGGGGCCCTGCTGTCTTTTCAATGCAATTCCTGGTTTGGCCACTTGAAGCACTATAGGCCCCTAACAGGGAGGGCAAATGCAGAGTAGATCAAAAAATAGGGATGTCCCGAACTGATATTCGGATCGGTATCGGCTGCCGATATTAGCAAAAAACGGGCATCGCCATTGGATCAGACTGCATGGAAAAATGCCGGTCCAAGAACTCCGATCCAGTTTTTCACAGAGTCCAGCCCAGCGCTCCGTGATTCAAGCAGTCCATTCCAGTGATCCGCTCCACCTCTTACTATCAATCCACCAGGCCAGCATGCAGACGGCAGACACGCGGAGAGTAGGAAGAGTAGCGGTCAACTTAGTTAACTGATTGTTTTCTGCTCTGGTTTTTTTGAGAGTGATATTTTTATTTGGTTTACACTCTTACTGTTTAAGTAAAGAGCACTGATGGCATTGTTTTGGGCACAATTAGTGAAATTGGAGCCATGGATGGACTACAAAAACACTACTAAAATAACTGAAAAGGAAAGGCTGCATTGTTTGTTAAATGCCAACAATGTCTTGTGGTGTTAATCTTTTTTTTTATTTATTGGGGGAGCAAAGCATTAGTGTGTGGAGTCCTGCTGCTATTTTAATTTCAATGTTAGACATTTTAAAGATTTCTTGTGTTGATTTATTTTCTATTTATTAAGGGGCCAAAGCAGCCAAAGCAAACCACCTATATTTTTTATTTAATGTTAATGTTCAAGTTTAAAGTTTGTTTACTGAAACCTGTTAACAATAAACAGGTCAGTTTCTCATACCAACTGTTGTGGATCATTCTAACTAACCCGATTAAGTAGTTGTTCTTGTTAGAGTAATATTGCTTGATCAAACCTTTTCTAACATGACTGACAACAAAATAAGTGAGCCTGGATCGGATTGGTATCGGTATCGGCCATACATACATTTTCTCCTGCTTCCCCAGCAGAGCAAACACACACTAAATAATTATAAAATTGCCTGTATTTTTCTCGCATTTTTTCATTATTGAGGTTTGCGAGCCAAAAAAAAAAAAAACCCATTAAAATAAATGCTACGTTAGTGTTGATATGGATGTCTGGGGGCTGTGGCTGTATAGATACTAAAAACTAGTGTGTGTGTGTGCATGTGTGTAATTGTGTAGCTAAAAATTGCAAACTATGAGCTGCAGGTTGCTGCAAGGTTACGTGACTGTTCTCTCCATCTCTCTCTCTCTCATACACACACACACACACACACACACACTGAATACTTGGTATGTATAATCCGAGTAGGAGAAAAAAAAGTAGAAAAAAAATATTAATATTTAATATTTTTATGGTTGTTTTTCAACAAGGACAAAAAATGTCCCGAAGGAGAAAGGTATTATTATTGAAGGTGCACAAAAAATAATAATGCATCAAAATCGGTGTTGTTATTAATCATTCACATATCCCAGACTGTGATAATTAGAAAAGAAAAAATCCATCCAACATTTATTACATAGAAAATAATTGATAATTCATGTTTTTTTCATAAAAGTAACAGTGACTTCATGTAAAGATTAAAGCTGCAAGCAGCGATGAACGGGCCCTTGCAGCCCACGCGCGTCAGGGCATGCTGCCGTTGGGGGGCTTGCACCTAGATGTCTTGTCAGCTATAATAAATAAAAAAATAAACGTTATATCTTACTTACATTTCCAGTATACAGGTAGGCACCCAACCCACGAATGTATTTTTCCAATATTTTTCTGAGTGTTTACAGGTACTAATGTATATCACGCTGCTACTGTGACGGTAAATGACTTAAATATTGAATCTGAGTATATAATGACAACATTCGGACATGTAAATGTGACATCTGGACTGACACCTTCCCTCTGCAGCTGGGTTATGGATTTCCTCACAGACAGACCCCAGACAGTCAGAGTTGGTACCAGGCACAAGGATAGTGAGCACAGGGACCCCCCAGGGCTGTTTGCTGAGTCCTCTTCTTTACACCCTCTTCACCTACGATTGTGCCTCCACCCAGTGCAACACCACCATCATCAAGTTTGCAGATGACACAGCAGTCATCGGACTGATCACTGGTGGGGTGGAGACAGACTACACGGAGGAGGTGGCTCAGCTGGTGTCCTGGTGCCACACAAATAATTTCTCCTTAAACGCAGAGAAGACTAAGGAGATGATTATCAACCCAAGGAAGAGGAGAGACCAGCGCAATCCACTTCACATCAGTGACACTCAGGTAGAAGCTGAATACATGCCCAATAGTTCAAGGTCTTCTGACTCTTTAAAAGTTGACATGGTGTCTCTAGCTCAAAGTATGAGGGACAAGAAGAGGTTGAAAGTTGATGAGTTTTGAAGAGGATTTGAAGATTTTCCAATTTACTTCCATTCACACTAATTAGACTGCCACCAGAGCGCCATCTATTGGCCGATTTGCACCGAATTTTGCACAAACCCTCATCGGGCCATGGAACACAATTAGCAAAAGTGTTGTGGTAATCCAACTGTATTTGGTCAAGATATGAAAGACTGTCTGTTTTGAAAACAATGTGCAGGAATTTGTTGTTTTATATTTTAGGCATTTTTTGGACTATCAAAATTCTTTTAATAACTTTTTGTCAGGAGTGTCCACAGATGCTTCATGCAAAGTTTGGTGTAAATCAGTCAAATCGCCTAGGAGGAGATCGAAATAGTAGGTTGTAATGGAAATTTAATGCAAAAGTGGGCGTGCCTTACATCACACAATTCAGCTGAATTCAGGGAACACTGAGATATAAAGTTTCAAAACGTGCGACATGTTACGTGGGAGTTGTGGGCCAAAAACGCTTTTGCATTGAAAATAGTGCCACCTGCTGGTCATTTCTGGTGTGTGAGTTACAGGGGCCAGTCTTTACCACCCCTATCAATTTCATTTCCATAAGTGTTATGGTGTTGGCACAGTGGCAAGTATTAAATTAGACTGCCACCACAGCGCCACCTAGTGGCAGATCGGTAACTCCTTTGTCAGATATCCTCATGAGGGCATTGACAATAATTGTTCTAAGTTTCATGTTAATCCGAGCAACCGATGTGGAGATATAAAATACTTCAATTTAAAGAGCGCCACTTGGTGGTCATCGCCTGAAATTTTGCACAGCGCCTCAGGGGCTCATGGGGAAGTAGTAAACTGAGTTTCATGTCATTCGGACACACCAATGTGGAGATATGCAACACTTCCTGTTTTGTACCAAATCTGCAGGAAGTTGCTATTTAATAACTTCGGTATTCTTTGGAATATCAAAATGCTTTTAAAAACTTTTTGTCAGGAAAGTCCACAGATGCTGTGTGCAAAGTTTCGTGCAAATGGGTGAAATTGCCGAGGAGGAGTTAGAAAGTAGATTTGAGACATTTTGCGAATTTGTGAAAAAAAACTACAGGCGGAAATGGGCCTATATTGCGAGATTCAGCACAATTCACTGAACGCGTGGACATAAGGTTTCTGAATGTGCCACAAAGTATATGGGAGTTATGAGCCAAAACGCACTTTCCTTGATTATAGCGCGACCTAGTGGTGGAAATTCAGGACAACAATAGATTATAAAATTTTTCGCCAGGTGTGACTTATAGTCCAAGTTTGATGAGTTTTGGGGTATGTTCAGGCAGTGAAAAACGCGATCATTTGGGACAAAGAAAAAAATAAATTAAATTAAAGCTGCAAGCAGCGATGAACGGGCCCTCACACCTGCACGCAACTCAGGGGGGCTGGCAGGACGTCTTCTGACGTGTCAGTTCATTTCTGTCAAAGTTAGACATCGCATGCAGGAGTGACTTTGCATATCTTTGAAACAGTGCTGGAATGACATACTTCACATTTTGTATCACTTCCTCTTTCCACTAGAGGGAGTTGGAGAGCGCACTAATTATACATCATGTTTTTGTACATCAAATATACACCACAGCATTTAACTTTCAGAGAAATCAAAAGATAAGTGTTTGAGACCTACTTCCTGTCACCACTAGCTAACACTATGAGTATCAGGAAATATGGTCATATAAATGTTTTCAGGGCAGAACTGATATGAATCATCTGAAGTTTGATGGAGATCAGAACATTTACAGTAACAATATAGCAATTTCCTGTTTCATGGCGAGACCTCAAAATTAAACCCTCTGCAGCACGTATTGACACTAATGATATGTCATGTTTGTGTACATCAAATACACACCACAGCACTGAAATTTCAGGTTAATCCAAAGATAATTGTCTAGTAAGAAGTATTTCCTTTCACCACTAGGTGGCGTTTTGACTATCACGGAATATTGTCATATAAATGTGTTCAGGGTGGGACAAATATGAATCATGTCAAGTTTGGTGGACAACAGACAATTTACTCCAAATTTATAGCAATTTCCTGTTTCATGGCGAGACATCAAAATTAAACCCTCTGCAGCACACGTAGACACTAATGATATGTCATGTTTGTGAACATCAAGTATAGACCACAGCATTGAAATTTCAGGTTAATCCAAAGATAAGTGTCTGATAAGAAGTACTTCCTTTTGACACTAGGTGGCGCTATGATTATCAGGAAATATGGTAATGAAAATGTGTTCAGGGCGGGACTAATATGAATCATGTGAACTTTGGTGGAGATTGGACCATTTGTGCCAGAGCTACAGCAATTTTGTTTTTCATGGCGAAACCTCAAGATTCAACGCTCAGCGGCGGACGCGCCATTCAACAATGGGCAAATTCTGTGATAACTTTTGGTCACAACGTAGTCACGCTTACATACACCAAGTTTGGAGCCAATCTGATTAAATCTGTAGGACAAGTTCGTTAATTTACAAGCCCTGGAAATGGGCAAAAACGTACAACAGTGGCACAAGTAAATTCAAAATGCCAGACTTCCTGTTGGGTTTGGAGCATGGCTCCAAGAGACTTTATTGTACGTAATAGAGTGTTACAGGTGCCTACCAAGTTTCATACATGCAGGTCAATCCAGCTTTGGGGGCTGCTTAATTGAAATATTCTAGGGGGCGCTGTTGAGCCATCTTGGTGCATCAAAGCACAAAAATCACATCAGACAACAGGACTTGTGACCTGTGATTTGTATGCCACATTTGGTGAGTTTTCAAGCATCCCTTGTCCCTTCAAAACAACATCGTGTTTGATGGCGAACAAGGCGGTGCCACGGTGACAGCATTTGATGAAAACTAAAAAGCTTAATTTTTCAGCATCATCAAGGTCTAAGGACTTATACCAGCAAGTTTGAGGTGGGTCTGATTAACCTACTAGAAGCAGGACATCAAAGAATGTATAAAGTAGCTTTCTGTTGCCAGAAGGTGGCGCTATGCCGGTGATTCAAAATTCCTCTGTAGATGTGTTCAGGGCTGGACTGTCATCATATGTGTGAAGTTTTGGCAAGATATTCCTACGTGGAGTCAAGTTACAGCAACGTTTATCATCATGGCGAAACATCAAAGTTCGCCACCAGGCCGTGGCCACGCCCTTCGACAAAAACTCACAGTTTCCACCATAAAGCATCATCAACGTCTTATGACTTTTTTCACCAAGTTTGAAGTGGATCTGGTCAAGTCTGTAGGAGATGTACATTGAAGTCTAAAACATGACATTTCCCATTGCCAGTAGGGGGTGCTATGTTTATCTCTAATTATTGACATGTAAAAATGTTCAGGGCGGGACTGTCATCAATCCTGCGAAGTTTGGCCAAAATTGGACCATGTATGCTAGAGCTATAAACTACTTCCTGTTTAGTGGCGAGATCCCTAACTTTGACGCCATCCCACGGTCACACGCATTAACGAAAACTCAAGCTTTTGATAACTTTTCATCTTCAAGGTCTTGGGATGGGACAGACCAAGGTTTGAAGTCAATTGGATGAAATCTCTAGGACTAGTTCGTTCATTTATGACCCCTGGAAATGGCCAAAAATGCACCAAAATTGCACAGTAAATTCAAAATGGTTGACTTCCTGTTGGGTTTAGAGCATGCCTCCAAGAGGCTTTTTTGTACGTCTCTGGGCGTTACATAAGCCTGCCGAGTTTCATACATGTAGGTTAAACTAGCTTCAGGGGCTGTTTCCTCAAACTTTGGTAGGGGGCGCTACTGAGCCATTTTTTGGAACCCGCACACGAGACATTTTTCACCAGTTCTGAGATGTGTGCAAAGTTTCATGAGTTTTCGGGTATGTTAAGCCTCCCAAAAAGGCAATTCATTTGGAGGAAGAATAATAATAATAACTAGACCTGCAAGCAGTTATGAACGGGGGCCAAGCCTCCCTGCGCAACTCGGCCCCCGGGTGTCGCGGAGCCCTTGGAAGTCGGCCCGACCAAACATCACTAAGCTTTATGGCTGGCCTCAGGAGCGACTCTGCATCACGCTCACCAAATTTCATGCGAATCTGATCAACTCTCATGTCACTTGATGTTTCTCTGCTTATAGCGTCCCCTACCGGTTAATTTGTGGCAAATTTGGCCCAGAGCCTCTGGTATTCTATATATACCCTGTGAATTTCACAGCCCTCAGCATAATAATTGATCTGAAATAAATATTTGTTTATCTTGTAATAAGCCACGCCCACTTTGACCAGTCGTGATAAACTGCAAGTTATGGCCTCAGGAGTGACCCAGCATCACACTCACCAAATGTCGTACAAATCGGTGCTGCCATTTGAGAGATATAAATTTCCCATATTTGCAGCGCCCCCTAGTGGCCAACATTAGTCAAATTTGGCTCATACCCTCAGAGTCACATGCCAAGCAAGGATCTCAGATTTAGTGTTGTTAGCATTTATTTTGACTGAGATATGCAACAGTTCGCGTTTTTGTAGGTAGCTAGCAAAATGTATTTGTTAATAATTTGTGCATATTTGTACCGAACAAAATTCTTTTGATAACTTTAGATCAGGTCCAGCTGATGACTATCTGTGCCAAGTTTCACGCCGATCGGACAAAATCCCAAGGAGGAGTTTAAAAAAGCAGGTTTTCCAGTTTTCATGATTTTGTGAAAAAAAATTATAGGCGGAAATGGGCGTGGCCCAGCCCAGGTGATTCAGCACTATTCAGGGAATCTAGGGATATGAGGCTGTTGAATGTGTGACATACAGTGTGGGAGTTATAGCCCAAAACGCGTTGACCTTGGTTATAGCGCCCCCTGCTGACGGACCTATGTCATTTTTTGCGTCTGAGGTACATGCAGGGGTCTGGACCAACCCTCCAAATGGCACCACCCTCCCTTGCACAGTTTAGCCTGCAGCATCACTTTTACCAACGGAAAAATAAAAATAGAGAAAAACTATAATAATAATAATAATAAAAACCCGAACAAAAACAATAGGGTTCCCAGCACCGCTGGTCCTGGGAACCGCGTATGCTTGTATTCGCAGTTCCCAGGCCCCGCGGGCTTGGCCCCCTAATAATAATAAAAAATCCTTGCATTTCAATAGGGTCCTCGCACCGCTAGGTGCTCGGGCCCTAATAATAATAAAAAATCCTTGCATTTCAGTAGGGTCCTTGCACCGCTAGGTGCTCGGGCCCTAATAATAACAAAAAATCCTTGCATTTCAATAGGGTCCTCGCACCGCTAGGTGCTCGGGCCCTAATAATAATAATAATAATAATAATAAAAAATCATGCATTTCAAATAGGGCACTCACACCACTAGGTGCTCGGGCCCTAATAACAATAAAAAATCCTTGCATTTCAATAGGGTCCTCGCACCGCTAGGTGCTCGGGCCCTAATAATAATAATAATAAAAAATCCTTGCATTTCAATAGGGTCCTCGCACTGCTAGGTGCTCGGGTCCTAATAATAATAATAATAATAAAAAATCCTTGCATTTCAATAGGGTCCTTGCACCGCTAGGTGCTCGGGTCCTAATAATAATAATAAAAAATCCTTGCATTTCAATAAGGTCCTCGCACCGCTAGGTGCTCGGGCCCTAATAATAATAAACAGTGCGATTACAATACGGTCCTACGGACGACTTCGTCGTTGCTCGGGCCCTAATAATAATAAACAGCGCGATTTCAATAGGGTCCTTGGACGACTTCGCTGTCACTCGGGCCCTAATAATAATCATTCGAAAAACAATAGGGACCTCACAGGTCGAGACCTGCTTGGGCCCTATTAATAAACTTTATTTGTATTGCACCTTTCAAAACACAGTTACAAAGTGCTTTACAAATCAAGTAAAAATAACACAATCATCAAAATCATTGAGAAAAACATAAAACCAAAAACCTGATCTGCTTTACAGAGTGAGATAAAACAGTCAGGATAAAAGCACAGAACCATCATGAGCAATAATGATCATAATAATAAAACAAATAAAAACAAATAGAGTAAATGAGGTAAAATCAGATAAAAAAAACAATAAAAGTGGCAAGCAAGAGAGCTACTGTAAAAAAGCCTTCCTGTAAAAGCAGGTTTTAAGACGTGACTTAAAAGAGGGCAGTGAGTTTGCTGACCTTAGCTCCTCAGGCAGGGAGTTCCACAACTGAGAGGCTCTAATAGAAAATGCCCGATCACCTTTAGTGACTAGGCGGGCTGTGGGAGTAGTTAGAGGGTCATACCAGAGGAGCGCAGGCAGCGGCTAGGCTCATAGGGCACAAGTAACTCTACAATATATGAGGGAGCAAGGCCATGTAGAGCTTTAAAAGTAATGAGTAAAAGTTAAAAATCAATCCTAAATTTAACCGGTAACCAGTGCAAAGTAGCAAGGACGGGTGTTATGTGGTCTTGTCTCCTTGTATTAGTTAAAAGTCTCGCAGCCGAATTCTGGACGAGCTGGAGACGGGAAATGGCCTTTTGACTCAGTCCTGTGTGTACAGAATTACAATAATCCAATCTGGAGAAAACAAATACATGAATGACTTTTTCAAGGTCTGCTTGGGAAAGGAAAGGTTTAACCTTAGCGATACTTCTGATTTGCAGACAGCAGGATTGCACTACTTTAGTAATTTGTTGCTCAAAAGCAGCTCTGAATCAAAAATAATACCCAAATTTCGGGCAGAGTGTTTAATGTTGGATGACAATAGTCCAAAATTCTTTTTTACATCACTGGTTTGGTTGGGGGGACCGAATAAAATGAATTCTGATTTGGATTCATTCAGCTGGAAGTTTTGAGACATCCAACATTTAATATCGTAAAGACAGGCTAGGATACGAGCACATTCGTCAGTATTACTGCCAGCAATCGGTACATAAAGTTGCATGTCATCCGCATAAAAATGGAAATTAATGTTATGATTATTAATAATTTCACCCAGGGGAAGCATATAAATGGAAAAAAGTAATGGAACAAGAATTGACCCCTGGCGAACACCAGATAAAAACGGAGCAGGAGATGAGGAGAATTCTCCCATCACAACCGAGAAGGATCTGTCAGAGAGATAAGAACGAAACCATACAAGGGCGGTGTCCTTAATACCGACGTGAGTTTCCAGGCTATTTAAAAGGATTTTGTGGTCAACAGTATCAAATGCAGAACTTAAATCTAGTACAATTAGGATCGAGCAGACCCCAGAATCAGCAGTAAGCAATAGGTCATTTGTGACTTTAATAAGAGTTGTTTCTGTGCTGTGGTAGGTTCGAAATCCAGATTGATATTTCACAAAGATACTGCAGTTATTCAAATGAGTGATAAGTTGAGATGCAATGCACTTTCCTAAAATTTTAGATAAAAAAAGGTAGATTTGAAATTGGTCTAAAATTGTTTAAAACAAAAGGGTCAAGGGTGGGTTTCTTCAGAAGGGGTCGAATGATCGCATTTTTGAAGCCTAATGGAAAGGAGCCAGTAGTTAGTGAGCAGTTAATTAAAGACAGAATTTGAGGACTGACTGTCTGAAATACCTCTTTGAGAAATCTAGTGGGGATAGTGTCTAACTGACAGGTGGAGGAATTTAAGTGATGGGTTAACTCCTCTAAGTCTGACAGAGAGATTTTCTTAAAGTGGGGCAGATTTGTGGATGGTTCTATAAAGGTGGGAAGATTTCTTGACGAAGGAGTGATACGAAATCTAACGCCTTCTATTTTATTGATAATGTGGTGGAGAAACTGCTCACATTTTTCAGTGGAGGCTTCAATCGGCTGATTGGGTGGAGGGCTAACCACTGAATTTACTGCCTGAAATAAAACCCTGGGGTTGTGGCAGCTACTTCCACACTTCCAGCTACTACCACAAGATCAGAAAAGTATGAGTATCTTGCCTGCTTGACAGCTTGCTGATAGGCACACATCAGATTTTTGAGAATATCAAGCGAAGCCTTCAGCTTGTCTTTCTTCCATTTCCCTTCCGCTTTCCTGTGTTGCCTCTTTATATCCCTAGTGTAATCATTAAGCCAGGAGAGGGCCTTCTGTTTAGTTTGTTTACTTTTGATGGGGCAATGTCATCAAGGAATGTCAGGCATGTGCTGTTAAAATGGTCCAGCAAGTCATCTACGGCTAGATCATTGTGGTTAAGGCTATTAATGGTAGAGGCAGCTAGAAACATACTGTTACGGCCAATTTCCACCAGATGCGTGTTGGTTGCGTCTCCGCTCTGGCATGGCAGCAGAGCCGATAGGATTCAATTCTAGTCAATGTGTGTTTTTCCACCGGCTGCGGCTGTGCTGCGTTCCGGCTCTGTCTCAGCTCCGGCACTCCGGAGCCCTCCGCAACAGATACGCAGGACTTCTATTTTTGCCGGACGCCGGAGCACAACGCAGCAATTCAGCACAGAGCAGATCATGCGGGGCAGGAAGTCGTGCACAGAAACACAATAAAATATCCGGTTAATTTTCAAAATAAAATACACAGTGTTCACGGCGGATCATATTTCCCTGAACTACACCTTAAAAACTACATAATGGGCAGAGGCAGGCCTGAAGTCAACAGGTCAGAAGTTTTCAGACGTCATTTCACCCCGTGAACACCATGGACGAGGAGATATTAATCATGGCAGTGCACCGAGATGTTTTCCGGCGGAGCTGCACTGCACCGCACAGCAAACGCAGCCGGTGGGTATTGACGGATGGCGGAGCACGCAGCGGATAACCAGCACTGCCGTTCCACAACGGACACGCATCCAGTGGAAATCCGGTGTCAAAATGACTAGCTGATTCAGAATTAAAAGACCGAAAGCGAGTACAAGTAGAAGGCTTGACAGCAGGAGGCAGGAGGAGAGTATGGAAGATGACAGCTTTGTGATCAGAGACATTAAAATCACGTAATCCAATATTATCCAGGGAGACACAGTGAGACAGCACAAGGTCTAGAGTATGCCCCTTATTGTGAGTTGGATTTTTAACCAGTTGCTCAAGACTGAAAGACCCGAAAAGGGTAATCTGTGGTAAAACAAGAAGTGGAGGGGCAACAAACGTGGATATTAAAGTCGCCTACGATGATACGATTATCATAATTGACCATAATAAAAGAAAGAAATTCAGAAAACTCTTGAATAAAAACAGTGTTCGACTTAGGCGGCCTATACAGTGGTGGAAAAAAGTTTTCGGACACCCTTAAAATTTTACACAATCTCAAATATTATCATGAAATATTTGTGGAAAAATCTTTTTTGTGTTTCAAAAGGTGTGGCTGCATTAGACAGATACAAACAAATACAAATTATATTTTTTTGTTTATTGTTTACAAGAAAAACTAACAAAACTAAATTCTTGACAGTTTCAATATGTCAGTTCTCAACATTGTCGCTATCAAAGTCAACTAATAACAGAATGTATTCAAAACTGAATAAAAAATAAATAAACCATCACATCATCAAATTAATATTTAGTAGTCCTGCCATTGGCACGTAGTAGAGCTCTAATCCTGGCTGGCATGTTCCCCACGAGCCTTTCACACTGTTGAGGGGTAATCTTGTCCCATTCTTCTTGAATTACTGCTTTTAATTCTTCTAAATTCTTTGGTTTATGCTTTGAAACAGACCTTTTGATAATCCACCACAGATTTTCAATGGGGCTCATGTCCAGGGATTGAGCTGGCCACTCTAAGACCTGGATACTGTGCTCCTGCAGCCAAGTTCTACTGGCCTTGGATGTGTGGCAAGGGGCATTATCTTGTTGAAACATCCAGTTTTTACCTCGACGGAACAGTGCATGCGCAGAAGGGAGCATGTTGGTTTCGAGAATGGTACAATACTTGGTAGAGTTCAATGTGCCATCACAGACAGTGAGATGATCAACACCAGCAGCACTCATGCATCCCCAAACCATGATACTGCCTCCACCATGCTTGACAGTAGGTACTGTACATGCTGGAGATAATGCTTCGCCTGGCCTTCTGCGTACCCTCACATTAGTAGGAGGAAGATAAAACTGGAAACTGGACTCATCTGACCACAAAATCTTCTTCCAATTCTTGGCTGTCCAGTTCTTGTGTGCCTGGGCCCAACGACACCAGGCTAACCTCTGTCTCTCATTGATCAGGGGTTTCTTGATAGCCTTGTAGGACCTTAAGCCATGATCTAAAAGTCGGCCACGTACAGTGCAGGTGGAACACTGGACACCAGTTTGGTTTGACCACTGCTGCTGAAGCTCCTGTGATGTCATTCGGCAGTGTTGCCTGCACATGCAGATCAGGATGCAGTCATTTCTTGCTGAAGAAACCCTTGGACGCCCAGATCTTGGTTTGTCTTCCAAGCTGTTGGTTCGTCTGTATTTCTGCAGAGTGTATCCAACCGCTGAACGACTGCATCTGCATTTCCTGGCTATCTGGCGGCAGCTGTACCCTTCCTGGCTGATAATCTTTATCTTCAGGCGTGTTTCCTGCGTTAGGTTCCTTGTTTTAGCCATTTTTGTGTCTGAAGAACTTTCAAATGTGCTGGCTTTATGTAGACACGAAGCTTGGCAACAAAAATTGTGTCTTTTAATAAAAAGAACGACCTTCATCACTGGTACCAAAATGACCCAATACTCAAAATTTCTTATGTATTTTTATGGAACCAATCAATTTTAAGTTTTTAATGGCTTTTTTAGGATTTATTTAGTATTTTGGCTGTGACTGTACTAAAAGAAATTGCACTTGAAGACCTAAGAGTGATTCTTAATGCAATATTTCACAAATGCATGGGGTGTCCAAAAACTTTTTTCCACCAATGTAGACTAACACACATAATATAGGGTGTTGGCCATTTAACAGAAAACCCAAAGACTCAAAGGAGGAGAAAGTATTGAGAGAGACAGGGGAGCATTTATAGTTATTATTAAAGATAACCCCACCTCCACAACCAGACAGTCTGGGTTGGCTGAGCCATGAATAGTTAGGGGGACATGTTTCAGTAATTGGAACAGTATAACCAGGGCTTAACCAGGACTCTGTGATAAAGAGGAAGTCAATATTGTTAGACATGATGAAATCCTGGCACAAAAAGGACTTGTTTGCAAGGGACCTCACATTAAGAAGACAGAAGACTGCAGCACTGCTATGGATGGCCTCAGCAGTAACGGTTGAAGGGTGAGACTGGTGATGAGCTGAAGTGAAGTCAGGCTTATGTGTTAGAGAGAGTGGGATGGGAACTAGATTTGCTCTTGTAGTCATACAACTGGGTTGGGAGGTGGCACGATTAAATGAGATCCTGGTGGGTATGTTTTGGAGGAAGAGATCAGCAGGACCCGGAAAAAGATTGGGAGTGGCTTCTTGAGCAGGGCCATGCTGAGGTATGTATCAGTCAGAGTTAAAAGCAATATGGTTTATGAAATTTTGTATGAGCTGTTTAGTGCCTTTTTGGTTTGGATGAAGGCCATCAGGTTTGTAGAGGTCATGTCTGGTCCAAAAATAGTCGAAGTTACTGATAAAGCCATGCCCAGTTGCAGTGCAAAAGGATTTCAGTCATTCATGTACACTGTATAAACAACTGAAACGTTCAGGGCTCTTTGAAGTAGTGGGAATGGGACCAGAAAAAATGCAGGTTTTACCAAGGCTCTGGATTGTAACCGCGAGAGACTCTAGTTGATCGCGGAGTGCGATTGATTGTCTGATCATGACGTCATTAGTACACACATGTACGATCAGCGTGTGGACAGAAGGGTGGAGGTCTGTGAGCACTGGGGTCAGTTCATTGAGATCTGCAACTTTGGCACCAGCAAGGCTGTAAGTGATTGCACCTGGGAGCTCAATGGATCTTGTTATGGAGTCACCAATTATAAGGATCTCGGGTTGCCTGTTCTTGCAACCACCGCTGTAGACGGAGAGTTTGGAGGAGAGGTGTTGCTGAATGCCGCTAGCGACATTGGCTGGGATTACGCACTGGCCAGGAGAGTCGATTGAGATAGATGCACCTGGTGAGTGGCTGCTTTCGATGACGTCATCACTGGACGCAGCAGTGACCGGTGCTCCGCTGGGCAGGTGAGACGATGACAAGGGACGAGCAGTAGCACGCTTGGAGTTTAAGACAGCAGGGGGAGAGAAACATCAACGGCGTTTTCCACGAGATTCTGCACTCGTTAGGGATTTATGACGCTTTCCTTTTATGTTGGAGCGAGTCGGGATAAGCTGCTCCGGAGCAGTCGATGGAGCCACTAGCTCTGTTAGCTTTTCCAGCGGTGTAAAAAAGTTTGACAGCAGGATCGGGTCCTCATCTCCGTCCGGTCAGAACAGCGGGAGAGAAATCCTTCTCTGTTTCTTCATAGCAGATGCCCAGGAGAGAGGATGAGCAGCTGATGGACCTGGATTTTCGGTATTTGCCGGACACACAGGGCTGTTGGGCACGTCCTGCTGCAGCACATCTAGCCGGGAGAGGAGCAGAGTTTGCCTCTGGAGGACAACATCCTGGAGGTTCTCAATGTGGTGGAGTTCAGACCTCAGACTGGACAGCTCGGACTCCATTATGTATCTTTTCCCGTCCGTTATGTGTTGGTGTTTCTGTTCTGGTGCTCTGCACAGATCTGATGCCTAAATATGCACTCACTCTGAATTTGGTACCTGCAACACATTCCAAAAAAGTTGGAACAGAGGCAACAAAAAACTTGCAAAATGCTCAAAGACACCTGTTTGGAACATTCCACAGGTAAACAAGTTAATTGGTCACAGATCATGACTCGGTACAAAAGGGGCATCCTCAAAGGGCTCAGTTGTTGAAAAGCAAAGACGATCACTTTGTGAAAAACTGTGTGGGAAAACAACCCAACAATTTCACCATCTACAATCCATAATATCATCAAAAGATTCAAAGAATCTGGAGAAATCTCTGGCACTGCACTAAAAACCAACATGACTGTGTAAAGGATATTACTACCTGGGCCTAGGAACACTTTGGAAAACCACTGTCAGTAAACACAGTTTTTCAATGCATCTACAAATTCAAGTTAAGACTGCAAAGTAAAAGCCGTATATAAACAACATCCAGAAACAACAACAACTTCTCTGGACCTGCTCATTTAAGATGGACTAACACAAAGTGGAAAAGTGTACTGTGGACGAGTGCACATTTTTTTTTCGGAAATCATGGATGTCATGTCCTCTGGGATAAAGAGATCCAAACTGTTCCAGCTTGTTCCGCTAATACAGTGAGCTGAAACAACAGTGGACACTGGAATTAGGGTTTGGTCAGTTCTCGGTAATACCAATTCGGTCCGGTACTCCATCTTGGATCGGGTTTTATTTTTTGAGACCGACCGGACCATATACTCGGGCAGAATGTACCCGGAGCGGACCCCGCGGAGGTCCACCCGGTAAAAGTGGACGTCCGCAAGCCCTGTGTGCGCAAAGCACAACCGCGCGGACTCCACTCCGCGCACCAGTGTCACACAAAAAGACTGTTCGGCATGTATTTTTCACATCGCGGGGATTTTTCACAGACATTTTTACACGGAGTCTGCTCCGCTTATAGTACGCCCAAGTCTGTGAGCACCTGTGTCTGCCTCTTCACCAAGCACACAGCAAGCAGGAGAGGGAGGGGGGTGGAGCGGGGACTGAGCTAGGAGGTGCGAGTGCACATGCGCCTCTCCTGTAGCCTGGAGTTTGCTTAATAGTGACGAGGAGTCGATAATGGCGGACAATTTAGTCTCGACAAAATCAAAGAATGCACCACTATGGCAACACTTTGGCTTTGAGCCAGACGAAGAAGGCAACCCTTGCTTGCACTGATTGAGTAAGGTGCAAAATTTATTTGTAAGGAATAAACAACTTGTTACTGTCACTCTGTTGTCTTAAGGTCATTTTTTATTTTAAATGAGTCAATTGCGCCCCCAAGTGGTGAAAATCCAGTATTACCGACTTGATGCGTTTTTTGTTTTTGTTTTTGTTTTGTTTTTTTTTACAAAAAACGGACCTTTTTTTTTTTCCTCATACCGACCCAACCCTAACTGGAATACAGCCATTCCAATGTAAAAAAAATAAAAAATAAAAAAATTGAATGGTTAGCAGCATCTGAAGTGGAAGTAAAGTGCATACTGACCCTTCAAGATGGATAAGATGGATTACAAGATCAAAAGAGACCTGGCATTAACGATGAAGAAGTATCTGTTACTTTTAACAGGAGGAGATCTGAGCTGAGAGCCAGAAGGAGAAAACTAAAACTCTGAGAATGAGGGGTAGGAGTTGTTGGAAAGGATGACATTAGCTTTCCTTCCTATCTGTTTGTGAAATGCGCCAGATAATGTACTCATCTGAACTCCCAAGATCTTGATACACATTTTTACTAAACTACCGAGTGCATTTTTAGACTTGATGTAGTGAAGCACACAACATGACAGTGAAGACCCTGGACTGCTGAGCAACTGAAGTCATATGTCAAGCAAGAATGGGAAAGACTTTAATTTTCAAAACTTCAACAATTAGTGTCCTCAGTTCCCAAACTGATTTGTTGTTTTTTGTACTACATGTTGTATTTGTTGCATTTTAAAAGTGTTCTGATTGGCTGCTACCTTGGCCAGATCGCTCATCTCTCAGGTCTGTCATGTAGAAGAGATTTTCAATCACAAAGGGACTTCCTGGTTAAATAAAGGTTAAATAAAATAAATAAATAAATAAATAAATAAAAACACTGAGTGTTGTTAAAAGAAAATACAATGTCACACAGTGGTAAACATGCCTCTATCCCAACTTTATTACAATGTGTTGTAGGCATCAAATTCATTTTATCAGTTTGATCATCAAATAGCTTGTCTTTGTACTGTATTCAACAGTATATCGGTAAAAAAAAAATTACAAATCATTGTATTGTGTTTATTTATGTTTTACAAAACATCCCAACTTTTTTGGAATCGGGGTTTATATTTTGTGTCAGCAAAAAAATATTTTATCTGTAGGCTTTTTGGAAAATGCATTGATTACCTATTTTACTTTGAGATATTGCATAATACCATCTATATCTATTGCAGCACTTCTGAACAAAAGTATTTAAGATTTAATAATGCAGGCTTGTTGAACTTTTATTTCCCACGACACTAAAACCATTCAAAAGAAAAAGGTATTTTGTGGCACCTTAGCCCATCTTACACAGCTGCTTTAAGTTTTAGAAGCCACCAAGTGTCACTGTGTTTGGAGCCCCAAAGCTTTCAAAGCTTTGTACACCCATCACTACCATTTAGCCAAGTACTGGTCTCTACCTGTTAAGTCCAGCAATCAGGTCCCTTATATCATCAGGGAGGATAACTCGATGCTCGCCCATGTCCCTGTGGTTTCCCAACACACACACCGGCACATGGGTAGGTACTTTGGGCAGTTCCCTCAGGATGTAGTTAAAAGTCCTGCAATTGACAAAAAAATAAATAAAATACAACACTGATTTGTGGGTGGGTGAAGAGAACAAAAAAGAAGCTTAGACAAATAGAAATTAAATAGTCAAGGTTCAGTGGAGGTGGAAATGGAGGGATTTAAAGAATTCTCCATATTGGTGTGCCAATGGCTGGGATTGTTTTCACCTTGTGAGTCTTTATGTGTGTGTCATCTTGGCAAAATGTCGTCCTGGAGACACCAATTGAAGCGCGAACAACAGTTCTCAACCGGCCAGACATATACAACCTAAACTGAACCGACTTGTGCGAGTTGGAGCCCGAACCCAGCCCGTCCAAGGTCATCGCATAAAATACTGAGTCCGAGTCCGAGTCCGGCCGAGCCCAACCCAACTAAAAACCACTAGTTGGCTTCCAATGCCCGGGACACTCCTGCTGTGTGTTGGTGCAAGCCATGCATGTGTCCGGTGGAAAACTGACCAGCTGACTCTCCACACTGTATTCCTATATTTTATATATATATATACACATTATATATATATATATATATATATATATATATATATATATATATATATATATATACACACATATATATATATACATATATATATACATACATATACATATATATACAGTACAGGCCAAAAGTTTGGACACACCTTCTCATTCAATGCATTTTCTTTATTTTCATGACTATTTACATTGTAGATTCTCACTGAAGGCATCAAAACTATGAATGAACATATGTGGAGTTATGTACTTAACAAAAAAAGGTGAAATAACTGAAAACATGTTTTATATTCTAGTTTCTTCAAAATAGCCACCCTTTGCTCTGATTACTGCTTTGCACACTCTTGGCATTCTCTCCATGAGCTTCAAGAGGTAGTCACCTGAAATGGTTTCCACTTCACAGGTGTGCCTTATCAGGGTTAATTAGTGGAATTTCTTGCTTTATCAATGGGGTTGGGACCATCAGTTGTGTTGTGCAGAAGTCAGGTTAATACGCAGCCGACAGCCCTATTGGACAACTGTTAAAATTCATATTATGGCAAGAACCAATCAGCTAACTAAAGAAAAACCAGTGGCCATCATTACTTTAAGAAATGAAGGTCAGTCAGTCCGGAAAATTGCAAAAACTTTAAATGTGTCCCCAAGTGGAGTCGCAAAAACCATCAAGCGCTACAAACGAAACTGGCACACATGAGGACCGACCCAGGAAAGGAAGACCAAGAGTCACCTCTGCTTCTGAGGATAAGTTCATCCGAGTCACCAGCCTCAGAAATCGCAAGTTAACAGCAGCTCAGATCAGAGACCAGATGAATGCCACACAGAGTTCTAGCAGCAGACCCATCTCTAGAACAACTGTTAAGAGGAGACTGCGCGAATCAGGCCTTCATGGTCAAATAGCTGCTAGGAAACCACTGCTAAGGAGAGGCAACAAGCACAAGAGATTTGTTTGGGCCAAGAAACACAAGGAATGGACATTAGACCAGTGGAAATCTGTGCTTTGGTCTGATGAGTCCAAATTTGAGATCTTTGGTTCCAACCGCTGTGTCTTTGAGAGACGCAGAAAAGGTGAACGGATGGATTCCACATGCCTGGTTCCCACTGTGAAGCATGGAGGAGGAGGTGTGATGGTGTGGGGGTGTTTTGCTGGTGACACTGTTGGGGATTTATTGAAAATTGAAGGCACACTGAACCAGCATGGCTACCACAGCATCCTGCAGCGACATGCCATCCCATCCGGTTTATGCGTTTAGTTGGACGATCATTTATTTTTCAACAGGACAATGACCCCAAACACACCTCCAGGCTGTGTAAGGGCTATTTGACCAAGAAGGAGAGTGATGGAGTGCTGCGGCAGATGACCTGGCCTCCACAGTCACCGGACCTGAACCCAATCGAGATGGTTTGGGGTGAGCTGGACCGCAGAGTGAAGGCAAAGGGGCCAACAAGTGCTAAACACCTCTGGAAACTCCTTCAAGACTGTTGGAAAACCATTTCAGGTGACTACCTCTTGAAGCTCATGGAGAGAATGCCAAGAGTGTGCAAAGCAGTAATCAGAGCAAAGGGTGGCTATTTTGAAGAAACTAGAATATAAAACATGTTTTCAGTTATTTCACCTTTTTTGTTAAGTACATAACTCCACATGTGTTCATTCATAGTTTTGATGCCTTCAGTGAGAATCTACAATGTAAATAGTCATGAAAATAAAGAAAACGCATTGAATGAGAAGGTGTGTCCAAACTTTTGGCCTGTACTGTATATATATATATATACACACACACACACACACACACACACACACATACATATATATATACATACATATACACATATACATACATATACACATATATATATATATATATATATATATATATATATATATATATATATATATATATATATACATACATATACACATATACATACATATACACATATATATATATATATATATATATATATATATATATATATATATATATATATATATATATTACAATTTTTTGGGCTGATACCGATTTCTGTTTGGATGGCCGATTCTGATTTTGGCCGATTCTAGGGATGTAACAATTACCAGTAAAATGATAAACTGCGGTAAAATTCCCGACGGTTAGTATTACCGTTTCAAATTTTGATTATCATTAAAACCGTGTTTGATTACCGCACTTTGAAAAACTCACAGTGATACTGCTCATTGTCTGGAAAAGCAGCAGCAGTAGTCCCTCAGACACATGCGTGCATGCGCCATTTGCAATGTTTGGCCTCTGAAAACACGGTGGAAGGCACCGAAGGCACTCGCACAGACAGTGCTCCAGAGATTTTCCGTGCCGTGACTTGGCTGACAGACATGACACACTACACGACAGTCCACACCAATGATCTGTGGTCGTCTTTCATGACGTGTGTGATGTCATCGGGTTATTCTTGTCCTATTTTTATTACTTTTAAAATGATTTCAGTCACTGTGTCTGTTCATGTGCCAGCCAAAATGTTGTTGTAGTCACCTAAAAAGCTCCAGCAGGAGCTACATTTGAAGTACCGTAGGCAAATTTTTTTGTTACCACACCAGTGCTAGAGGCATACTTTCATGTTTGGCAGCTATTTTGATTAGGCCTACACCAGCGCTTTTTCTAGAGGCATCATTTCAATTATATCAGCGGGAATATTAGATACGTTATATCTACTATTGTAACGCTATTTCTAGAGGCATAATTTCAATTACACAAGCACGATCACTACAGACATTATTTAAACCACACCAGCGCTACGCTATGTCCCCTCCTCTCGTCCCTTTATCAGTCTACATCCATGGTTATTATACCTATATTTCAGTCAAGTGACAATGGAAATGGGGGCGATTTATTCATTGTATTTTTTTTTTTTTTTTTTTTTTTAATTTTATTGTAATGCACAGATGTCGAAAATGATAAATGATGCCTCATCATTATAATTAGCGCTGCAATATACAAGTGGTGTTTCAGACTATAACTGGCTTAATTTGGGGGTCTGAGTGGTGCGGGCAGCACGGCCCACTGTGCAGCTCGCGGTCTAGGGATGGACAGTAAGTCTATCACTGTTGCATTTTTTGTTTTTCTTTTTCCTCATGGCATATTTTATAACGTTCTGTGTTTTGTATTGTTTGTCTTGTATATCCATCTACGTTGGTACAGAATACGCAAGGATGAGACGGTAAATGTCAAAAATATAATTCATGGGATCAAATGGTATTAATATGATAAGTTGGAATGTGAAAGTAATTTCAAACAAAGTGAAAAGGTATAAAATCATCACACATTTAAAATCACTGTCTTGTGACTTGGCAATGCTTCAAGAGACTCATTTAAATGAAATGGAATCAGCTAAATTGAGACAGAGATGGGTGGGTCAAGTCTTCTCAGCACCTGGCAGTGGAGCATCTAGAGGGGTCTGCATTTTGATCTCAAAAAGAATATCTTTCAAGGTTCCCAATCAAATAATCAATAAAGAGGGTAGATACATTATATTGTCAGGTTTCCTCCAAAATGAAAAATGTACTTTGGTTAATGTGCACTCTTCTAACTCTGGGCAGAACACATTCCTTTCCAAATTAAACCTGATGTTGGCTAAATTTGCTGATTGCCGTATCATGATTGGTTGGGACTTAAACCTGGTCAACAATGCCTTAATTGATAGGTCTGGATACCCCCTCCCATCAGATGCTGCACTGTCCAGTGCTTGAATTGAATTACAAAATCACTTGCACTATGTGATGTCTGGCGGATTGTTAATCCAGACACACATGAATACACATTCTGTTCTCATGCCCACAATTCATACTCTTTAGTTGTTTGTTTTTTCACAGTCTTTGGCTGGTAACATAACTGATTCCAAAATTCACAATATTATTTTATTAGACCATGCTCCTTTGTCGGCCCTTTTTACCCCATCTGTAATTGACAGTAGAGCAAGACAATGGAGGTTTAACAACTCTCTATTGAAAGATCAAGATTTTGTATCTATGTTAAAGGAAAAAATACAGGAATACATTTACATTAACCTTAATTCAGTCCAGTCAATACAGACAGTATGGGAAGCATTTAAAGCAACCTGTAGGGGGTGGATTATAAGTTATTCAACAGCCAGGAAAAAGGAAAAATGCCAAAGAAGCATGGTCTGATAACCGAACTTAAGGCCCTCGAAACAAAGCATATGCTGGACCCTGGCAACCAACAATTAAAAAACACAACACACAAGAAGTTTGTGCTCTAGAGAAAGGATCAACATTCAGTGAAAAACCTAAGCCCTACGATAAGATAATATGGCAAGGCTTAACTATACAAACCAATGAGCAGTGATAACTAGCATGTCTTTGGGGTCATCGGGTGGGAACCTCCTTTCACCAGTGTTTCATCTAGTTGGTCCCACGACACCTCCAGGAGGCTAGACAGTGATCTCTAGTGTTCCAGAGACACTCCCCTAATGCCAGGTCTCACTGCTCCCCTCCCTGCACCAACCCAATAACCTCCTTTACCTTACTTACGCATGGCTTTCTCAGCCCAAACAGCACTGCCACCTTCAACCAAACCCAGGCTCCGTACATGTGAGCTCTAGGTAGAAGCAGGGCTGATACTACCTTTCCTAGCACATTTCACACGCTACATAGCATAAGTACAATATAAGCTAAAGTTAAAGGAGCTAAATAAACTTACAGGATCAGCAAACACACTCACCTTGCCGCATGGCCTCAAACAAAATGGATTCAAATAGGCCACTCCCACACTTAAATAACCTTCCTCTTCCTGGACTTCCTCCTTACTTAGACATGGCTTTCTCAGCCCAAACTGCACTGCCATCTTCAACCAAACCCAGGCTCCGTACATGCGAGCTCTAGGTAGAAGCAGGGCTGATACTACCTTTCCTAGCACATTCACCATACTCTATTTCACACGCTACATAGCATAACTACAATATAAGCTAAAGTTAAAGGAGCTAAATGAACTTACAGGATCAGCAAGCACACTCACCTTGCCGCATGGCCTCAAACAAAATGGATTCAAATAGGCCACTCCCACACTTAAATACTTCCTCTTCCTGGATTTCCTCCTGAGAGGAAGTGGATCTCTCCACCTGATCTCAAGGAGTTATGTGCCCTGTTTAGTAGTTCCCCCTGCTGGCCCCCAACTGACATTATTTCTTCTCTTATAGATAAACTGGCTACATTTAATTGCTTCATCTGACATTTCCCTCACTGTCCTCCTCAAACTCTGTCCCTGCACTCCGAGTTCCCCCAGGAGCGAGACAGCTGATCTTGCTATGAATCCCCTATACCCCACTTCCACTGGACAAATCCTAGTCTTCCATCCTCGCTGCTCAGCTTCTGCTCCGAAGTCTGCATATCTAAGCTTTTTTCTTTCATAGGCTTCTTCCACTGAGTCTTCCCAGGGAACTGTCAGCTCAATGAAATAAACTATCCGTTGACTCACTGACCACAACACTAAGTCAGGCCTCTGCCTGGTACAAACTTTTTCCTGGGGAACAAGCTTTCCCCCTAAATCTACTTGCATTTCCCAATCACAAGCACCTTCTAGGCGGCCACACCCTTGCCTCCTCCCTAACTTATCTCTTCTGTGTTTCTCTCCCTCAATTACTAAACTCCTACCCTTAACACCTTCTGAATTCACCTGTCTTCGTTTCCCTTCGATGCCTGCAGCTAAACATTTCAACACCTGGTTATGTCGTCATGTATATCGGCCTTGTGACAAGCTAACTTTACAGCCTGACAAAATATGCTTTAAGGTTGCGGTACGTGAACACAATGGGCATGATGGGTCCTCATTTACCCACAGTTTTAGGTTCTGGGGGGGTTGGTAACACATCATATGTAGCCCTTACCAGGAATCTAATACGATTCTTCTCCATACTCCACAGGTCCCTCCAACTAAGCTTCCTCTTCTCTACACTTTCCCAATTCAACCACTGTCCCTGTTTAGCCTGGGCCACTACCTTTGCATCCCTTAGCATCTCTTCCTGTCTACGTATCTGTTCTACAACCAGCTTTCTTTTATCTTTGAGACCTGTTTTATTCCATACTGGTTTGCCTGAGCCAAGCCCCAGGCCTCCCCGGCCAAACTGAACATTACCTACGATCTCTGCATGCCAAAGAGCTGCCTCTGCCTCCTGAACTGCCGATCTTGGGTTCCACTTCGTCCCCTTGGTTGGATTTGGAACCACACTCCTAACTACCACGTCCTTACTCCCTGATAACAACAGCTCTGTCCTGACCTTGATACATTTAAATTCCTCTGTTAAACTAGATACTGGCAGCTGAAGTATCCCTTTTCCATACAATGCAACACTACTTAGGCACCTAGGAGCACCCAACCACTTCCTAATATAGGAGCTAACCGACCTTTCAATTCTCTCCACTACAGATATTGGAATTTCATAAATTGACAATGGCCACATTAACCTAGGATATAGCCCAAATTGCAAACACCACAACTTCAACTTTCCTGGAAGTTCGGATTTATCTATTCTATCCAGTCCTTCTGCCACATCTTTCCTAAATTTCACCACCTGTTCCTCATCATTCAACTCCACATTGTACCACCTACCTAAGCTCTTTACTGACTTTTCCCTAATTGTTGGGAAAACATCTATGACAAACTTCCTATCACTTAACTTCCCTCTACGTATCGAGATGCTTCTAGATTTACTAGGCTTGATCTTCATGCTGGCCCACTTGAGGTTCTTATTTACCTTCTCTAATAGCCTCTTTGTACATGGCATTGTTGTGGTCACCAGTGTCATGTCATCCATGTAAGCCCTAACTGGTGAAAATGCAACCCATTCTGCCGTCTCTCCCCACCTACAACCCACTTAGAAGCCCTGATGATTACTTCCATTGCCATAGTAAATGCTAATGAAGAAATTGTACACCCTGCCATGATGCCTATTTCTAGCCTCTGCCAACCTGTTGTGAAACCTGCTGTACTTAGACACAGCCTAATATCCTGAAAATATGCTTTCACTAAGTTAGCAACTACCTGTGGCACTCTGAAGTAGTCAAACGCACTCCAAATGAGGCTATGCGGTACTGAACCAAACGCATTTGCAAGATCTAAAAATACTACATACAGGTCCCTTTTCTTAATCTTCGCTGCCTGAATCTGGTGCCAGATCATGCTAGTATGCTCTAAACACCCTGAAAAACCTGGTATTCCTGCCTTCTGAATGAAATAAATCTGAATGAAATCATTCGGAATTAAAGTTTTTCCAGGTAGTTTACATGGGAAATATTCATTCCGAATGAGGGTTTACACAGGAGATCAGTTTAATTGCCTTTATTCAGGTCTGCGCAAGGTTTGGGGCAGGGAAGGTTTCTGATTGGACAGGGGGCGGGGCGGATCTTACGTGTTTACATTTGCTGGAGAAAAAAAACAGTAGTCCTTGCTCCGGATAACAAGATGCTTGACGGCGCTGTTCTTAGTGCCTTTTTTGGGGCGTGTTTTGCTTATATTCTTGAAGCACCAGTACGACAACAACCTTGTTCTGCTAATGCTTCATCTGTTGAGGAGGAGAAGGGAGGTAGAAGACCGTGCTGTGGCGAATAGAAACCGGTGAGTGCAACGAGTCCGACTGCTCTATCTCAGCCCGTTGCTATGCGCGCTATATACGTCATCGCGCCAGAAAGGCAAGGAAACGAGCATGCACAGAAAGACCGGAATGAACTTAAAGAGGAATGAGTGTATACATGCACACAAAATTCTTTCATTCGAAATGACAAACGGAGTAAACCACCCCCTTTAATCGGATTTAATTTTCAACCGGAATGACCATTTTTCAATCGGAATGACCGTTTACATGACTACTTTTAATCGGAATGGCCTTTCATCCCGATTAAAAGTGGAATTAAACTGTCCATGTAAACGTACTGAGTGTCTATCATTAAAACAGAACTACAGGCTATTTTACATGAAGAAAAATGCATTTGCTCTTTTTCAGTTATGCCGAAAATACTATGAATCTGGTGATAAGGCCGGTAAAATGCTTGCGCTCAGATTGAAGCAACGTGAGGAGATGGAAAACTTTTTTAGCGATCTTCACCTACCAACTATCTGTGAAGAAGAAAGGGAATCATTAGTGGTACCTATAACGGAGGATGAAATTAAATCGGCTATTAAATCCCTCCCTCAACTGGTAAAACAGTATTGGGGAATATGAATTCAAGGCCAGCATGTTCGCCGATGACATATTGTTAACATTAACTGATCCAGCACACTCCATCCCACAAGTACTAAAACTTATTGATATATTTGGCCACATTTCTGGCTATAAAGTAAACTACAGTAAAAGCGAGGCTATCCCACTGAATCACTTTACCTGTCACATTTGGGCACTGCCCCCTTTCATTGAAAACCAAAGGGCATGAAATATTTGGGAATCAAAATCCAATCACCTGTTGAAAAAATGGTTGAATTAAACGCACCTGACCTCTTGAAAACGATCAAGGAAGACCTCAAAAGATGGACAGTATTACCCTTATCTTTCTGGGGAAGATCAGAAGTAATCAAGATGAACATACTGCCACGCCTGGCTTTCCTTATGTCATTTATCCTACTCAAGTTCCCTCCCAATTGGTTCAATTAAATAAACTATCCAGCTTTCTATGGAAGGACAAGAAACCAAGGATCTGTTACAAAAAATTAATACACACACGAAATAATAGAGGAATAGGCTACCAGACATTCAACAGTATTATATAGCATACAATTCAAGATACCCACTGCACTGGGCCCATAAAAGTGCGAGACAGATTGGAAGTTGGGACTGGTTAGAAGAACAAATCATAACAATAAGGACCTACTGTATCTCTGTCAAGCTTGTGGTATAATCCTAAAATTACTCCTGAATTAAATAACCCTTTGTTAAGAGTTTTCATGTGAAATTATCAAAACATTACAAAAACGATTTTCTTTCAGTGGTGATTCCTTACCCTCGTGCCCACTGTGGAATAACACATTATTCACTGCAGGTGGCAAAATACTTAAAAATAATAAATGGGAACAGTGCAATATAAAACATGTGGGACAGGTTGTATCAAATGGAGACATTATTCCTTTTAATGAATTAAAATCACAATTTATCCTAGAAGACTCTGATATATTTAGTTATTTGCAATTGAAATTTATTATTAAGCCACTACTCACCAGGGGTGTAGGAACCAAGAGAGATTTATTTTCATGACTATTTACATTGTAGATTCTCACTGAAGGCATCAAAACTATGAATGAACACATGTGGAGTTATGTACTTAACAAAAAAAGGTGAAATAACTGAAAACATGTTTTATATTCTAGTTTCTTCAAAATAGCCACCCTTTGCTCTGATTACTGCTTTGCACACTCTTGGCATTCTCTCCATGAGCTTCAAGAGGTAGTCACCTGAAATGGTTTCCACTTCACAGGTGTGCCTTATCAGGGTTAATTAGTGGAATTTCTTGCTTTATCAATGGGGTTGGGACCATCAGTTGTGTTGTGCAGAAGTCAGGTTAATACACAGCCGACAGCCCTATTGGACAACTGTTAAAATTCATATTATGGCAAGAACCAATCAGCTAACTAAAGAAAAGCGAGTGGCCATCATTACTTTAAGAAATGAAGGTCAGTCAGTCCGGAAAATTGCAAAAACTTTAAATGTGTCCCCAAGTGGAGTCGCAAAAACCATCAAGCGCTACAACGAAACTGGCACACATGAGGACCGACCCAGGAAAGGAAGACCAAGAGTCACCTCTGCTTCTGAGGATAAGTTCATCCGAGTCACCAGCCTCAGAAATGGCAAGTTAACAGCAGCTCAGATCAGAGACCAGATGAATGCCACACAGAGTTCTAGCAGCAGACCCATCTCTAGAACAACTGTTGAGAGGAGACTGCGCGAATCAGGCCTTCATGGTCAAATAGCTGCTAGGAAACCACTGCTAAGGAGAGGCAACAAGCACAAGAGATTTGTTTGGGCCAAGAAACACAAGGAATGGACATTAGACAAGTGGAAATCTGTGCTTTGGTCTGATGAGTCCAAATTTGAGATCTTTGGTTCCAACCGCCGTGTCTTTGTGAGACGCAGAAAAGGTGAACGGATGGATTCCACATGCCTGGTTCCCACTGTGAAGCATGGAGGAGGAGGTGTGATGGTGTGGGGGTGTTTTGCTGGTGACACTGTTGGGGATTTATTCAAAATTGAAGGCACACTGAACCAGCATGGCTACCACAGCATCCTGCAGCGACATGCCATCCCATCCGGTTTGCGTTTAGTTGGACGATCATTTATTTTTCAACAAAACAATGACCCCAAACACACCTCCAGGCTGTGTAAGGGCTATTTGACCAAGAAGGAGAGTGATGGAGTGCTGCGGCAGAAGAGCTGGCCTCCACAGTCACCGGACCTGAACCCAATCGAGATGGTTTGGGGTGAGCTGGACCATAGAGTGAAGGCAAAGAGGCCAACAAGTGCTAAACACCTCTGGGAACTCCTTCAAGACTGTTGGAAAACCATTTCAGGTGACTACCTCTTGAAGCTCATGGAGAGAATGCCAAGAGTGTGCAAAGCAGTAATCAGAGCAAAGGGTGGCTATTTTGAAGAAACTAGAATATAAAACATGTTTTCAGTTATTTCACCTTTTTTTGTTAAGTACATAACTCCACGTGTTCATTCATAGTTTTGATGCCTTCAGTGAGAATCTACAATGTAAATAGTCATGAAAATAAAGAAAACGCATTGAATGAGAAGGTGTGTCCAAACTTTTGGCCTGTACTGTATATTGTTGAAAAGAACAATATAGAATGTCACAATCTCATCCTTTAAGTTTTAAAGCAGCAAGTATTTTCTTTATGTACTAAACTGGAAAACGTTGGCATGAATACACACTGACATAGATACCAATACTATTGGTACAAGGAGAGTGACACGCCAGTACACCAGGGAACAGTCAAATATCTATTGGTCTATCATGTCCCTCGTAGCTAGACATGCTAGTATTTATATATTTAAAAAAAAAAAAAAAAATCTCTATCTATTCCCTCACACATGATGTCCAAAATAGCCATGTTGAAATGTCTTAGAAGGGTTTTGCCTTTGAAGCTGAAAAATATCCACCAGTGCAGGCTCTCAGCTGAAACCTAATCTGCCCATGCATATTGTAGCATTAGAGTTCACTGATGAGACAGCAACTCAGATGGACGACTCTTACCACTGCTTGGTGATGTCAAACATCATGATGACTCCATTACAGTTCTTGTACACATCCAGGAACTCTGCATCCAGGGCCACCTCATCTGACTACAACATACATATTCAACAAATGTACTATTAATCACATGATATAGGAAAGGTCTCTTAATGTGGCCTACTCAATCACTGACCCACATAATATAAATGAGCCTATTTTTTAACACATGACTGTCATATTATTGTCACCTCTTGGGGCTCATTCTCCAGTTTCAAATTATCTCCGCGCCTTTTGCCTTTGCCTGAAAGAACAAGAAATCAAAAGTCTTAAGTTTTAGATTAGCTGACAAGAAAAACATCATGACATACAGAGTTTGTTGCTTTATGTTAGATAATGGTGAATAAAACAAGCAGAGCAGCAGACAGCTGCTTTTTCTTTGGAAAAGCTTCTTGCAGTCTAGTTTGAACACACATTATCTTTAAAATACACACTGCTGGCATTAAGTCATGGCTCACACGGTGCAGATGCTCAGGCTCTAGCTATACACAGCAGAAAGTTCAGCCAAACTCAGAAATGTAGCCACACAGCAACCCAGGGAAAAGCCGAATTTTGAGAATATTGACATTCAGATTAGCGTAGAATGAGGCGGGATAAAACCCACAGCACACAGGCAAGTTCAATTTCTATATACTATAGTGGCGCTCACCTACACCTTCAGGAAGAGGATATTTTTGGCCTGAGATGAGTGCAAAAGAGGTGCAAAAAAGACAACATCAACACTGAGTACAGAAAAACAAACAAACAACCATGCATCCATCTGATGTCATGAAATACTGTAGCAGGTTGACAGCAGTAGGTAGAAAAGGTGTAACTTCTTAGAGTGAGGTCAGCCTCAGTGGAAAGTTTGGTCCTTTAACTGGCATGTGTGTCAACACTCACCTTTGTCTACGACGTCCCACACCTCTACCTTGACCACATCATCAGTAGCTAAGAGAAGCAGAAAAAGAGTATTTGTTCAAGTTCTTGGACCACAGAGGAAAACATTTTAAATGTGCAGGCTGTTTAGTGACTCTAATAAGGATTCAATAACTGAAAACACTAGAAGAAGTAGTGGTGGATAAAGGTTTGCTGAGGCTAAATCTAAATGTAGTCTATTTTTTTTTTTACCTTGATATGGAGCCACTGAAATAAATCACCGAAGCACAAATAGCAAATGTCATATATTCACCAAACAGACACATGACCAAAGCAGTGGTGATAAAATAAAGTAAGATGTAATATTTAGACGTTATCTGAGCTGCAGTTACTTACTTTTGTAATTCCAATGGATACTTGTGGCTTGGATCTCCTGAGTGGGTAAGTACTCCTCTACAAACTTCTTGCCCTGCAGTCGATGCCACAAAGTACTCTTTCCAGTGTTTCTATCTCCCCGGATGACTATTTTCACTTGAGTGGAAAAGAGATTGTGCATTGGGTTTGTCAGAAAACAGTCCATCAACTTTACTAAGCAAATTGAATTAACTATAAGTGGGACAGACATATTTGACTGCAGAAGCCTGTTCCCCTGATTTGCTGCTAGACTTACTATTATACTGGACCCCTTTGGCAAAACGTCTCTGCAAACTTTGGTTCATTGACTGCAGGCCAGCTGGAATGTTCTTGTCCCTGAGCTGGACTGGCTCAGATCCCACCAACTTCTTAAGCGCTGAAAACATCTTGATAAGGCTTCACAAACTTGTACAGTAACACACGGTGGCACAGTGGAACTCTTTTAACAATTTGTCACACAACAACTGAAGGAAAGGTGTATCTTGACAGCTGAGGAAGTTAAGAGTCCATGCTTAGAAGCAAGTATGATGCCAAATAACTAAATGTTGACTGTTAATATAGCAGGGTTCTCTTAAATCTGACGAGATGTCCTTGATTGCCAGTCAGAGATGGAGGTAACTACTACGTTGTTTTGAGCATCATCTGTGAATACAAAACAAAACAAAACAAAAAACAGAGGTTATGGTTGAGAATATACTTTGGTCTCCTTTCAAGGTGTAGGCACCATAAAAAGGCAGGTTTGTCAAACACAAAACATACGTATCCTGTTTTCATACAGGAATAGAAATGTGCAGCCAGACTTGGTAACTTAAAGGACACAGACTCATACCAATAATTTTCTGGTTATTTCAGTTGACAAATATCAAGAAACACAGAAAATGGTTTCCCTAAGATGGAAACAACAGCATTAAGACCCAGTTTGATGTAGCCCCAGGTTGTGCCTTTCATGTTTTGTCAATATAATCAAGTCACATGCATTTTTCTGCATAATAATTTTTCTAAGTAATTACACAATGACCAACGAAAAACCAAGACAGTTGTTTATCCTGCTCTTGAACCGCGTGGATCAAATAACAGTCCATCTGCTGCATATTAAAAAAGATTTTTCACCAGTTTTCAAAGTTGTGCCATTGTTTCCTAAACCACAGGAAGATGGTAGACTGAAATGATACCACAGCCTATGTCTGTGCTCCACTTGAACAAGGTGAAGCTACATTAAACGTTTGGTTGTCACTAAGATTTATCGATATTGATGTTTTACTATATTAAAGCCACAACAATCAATCAACTATAAGAGAAATGTTTGTGATATATTTGACTTCGCAGCACCTACTTGTCCCATTAAATCCTAATGGGAGCTGTGACAGTGTCCCACGAGCTATTACATTATTCACCATCAAGATCAGCTTCAGGATTTGTCCCCAGCTAACATTATTGGTGCACTGGTGTCTTTGTTCAGTTTAAGAAGAGCCTAGCTCAAATTCAAAGCCAAGCTGTGCAATATGACATCACAGTGACTTTATCTCTTTCGAGGTGAAATTTCCCTTAACGTTATTAACGCTAGGTGGATACCTAGCAATAGCTGCCTCAACTGTTAGCTTTTAAGAGAGGGCTTCAGTTAAGTTTAGAAGCAATTTGATTAAAACATTAAAGCCATATGCTCTAAAAAATATGTCAACAGTGATGCGGCAGCCCGGTTTGTAACCTACCACGGCTAAAAGGTAGCATTATCCTTCGGTTTCTGTTTGAGCTAACCTAGCTACCCAGTAGATGTTAGCTTAGCTTTCCCCCCCATGTACGCTCAGTAACATTGAACAGCAGCTAAACTGGATGTTTTCTTCCTGGTGGTATCAGCTACAAATACTCACGGTTATTAAATAGTTTATGACACTGCAGTCCCGACATGTTTTTTTCTCAAAACATCTGTCAATCCCCGGTCCCAAACAGAGTCGTAGCCGCCAAGTTACATTCCTTTGCAAAGACAGTTAGACAGACCCAGCGTCAAGTATGACATACAAACGCGTTATTTCCGTTACAATTTTCAAAATAAATCGTATGTTTTTGCTCATGAAAGCATGAACAAAATACATTTGACAAAGGGTGAGCAATCTCACCGCAAGGTGTACTGTCCATTGACATTTTAGAATTTCTTACGTGAGCACAATATCCCATCCTAAAACTGTTGGACGTCAACACTTTGCTTTTATTTTGAAGACAAAATATCACACTTCCGAGATTATACTGGATAGGGTCCGTCCCAAGTCTCTTAAATTACTGCTAGTTATCTTCCCTAGCCGACTTTGCTAGCTATTTAGCCCCTCCCACCTAGGAAAAAATGTGAGGAGCAAGGGCTAGGAGCGATGAGCGAGCATTGTCGGTTTAAGACATAGACATATATACATGTATATTTGTCTATGGTTTAAGAGACATGAGACGTCCTTTCCACTGTAGCGTCTCGTGAAGCGACGTCCATTCCTGATGACGGCGGCACAGCTGGATCTGCTGCATAACGGAGCCAGCGTTTGGCGTACATCCCAAGTCACATTATATTCTCTGATCAAAGCCGTAACCCCCCACTGTCACTGTGATCAGCATCATTATCATTATTATTATCATCATCACTATTATTAAATCCACTCGCCATCATTCAACAAATCAGCTTCTGAGTGAATAAGACATCAGACCTGTCAGTCTACCTCAATCAATATAATTTTATTTATAAAGCCCAATATCACAAATCACAATTTGCCTCACAGGGCTTTACAGCAAACGACATCCCTCTGTCCTTAGGACCCTCACAGCTGATCAGGAAAAACTCCACAAAAAAAAAACCCTTTAACGGGAAAAAATGGTAGAAACCTCAGGAAGAGCAACTGAAGAGGGATCCCTCTTCCAGGACGGACAGACGTGCAATAGATGATGTACAGAACAGATCAACATAATAAATTAACAGTAATCCGTATGACACAATGAGACAGAGAGAGACAGAGAGAGAGACAGTGACAGAGGGAGATGCAGGACAGACGGTAATGACAGTAGCTCACAACAACATGAAAGTAATAATATTAAATAATATTAACAGGGGGCGGCACGGTGGTGTGGTGGTTAGCACTGTCGCCTCACAGCAAGAGGGTTGCCGGTTCGATCCCGGGTGTGGGAGTTTGCATGTTCTCCCCGTGTCAGCGTGGGTTCTCTCCGGGCACTCCGGCTTCCTCCCACAGTCCAAAGACATGCAGATTGGGGACTAGGTTAATTGGTGACTCTAAATTGACCATAGGTGTGAATGTGAGTGTGAATGGTTGTTTGTCTCTATGTGTCAGCCCTGCGATAGTGTACTCGGCCTCTCGCCCGATGTCAGCTGGGATAGGCTCCAGCCCCCCCGCGACCCTCAAGAGGATGAAGCGGTTAGAAGATGAATGAATGAATGAATGAATATTGAATATATGAATATTAACAGGCTAATTAATATTACCTACAAGCTATTAAAAATTCCACTCACATGACATGCAGGACAATTAATGATGGGCAAATGTGTTTGTGTGTCTGTCTGTGTGCGTGGTGTTACATCAACACGTGCGGTTCTGGACACAGAACATTTACAGCTGCACATTTAACAGCCACACATCACCGACAGTCCGCTGAACAACGCAACGGGTTGTGAATGAAATAAACTTAATTACAATATGACAGTCTTGCACGAAATATCATTAACGTTACTCTTTGTAGTCACGTAGGCATGTGAATTACAGCGTTTGATTGCAAAGAATGCATGAAACGCGTACACTTGCGCTGTTTCTCCGCCATCTCGTTCAATGAGCCAGATGTAGGGGGCGCGTATTTAGGCCTATACGTCATGGCGTTCAGCTGAAAAACTCTTCCGGATAGGAAGCTTTCGACCATAGACATATATACGTAGACGCCGCATCGAGTGGGTTTGTCCCATAGATATATATACGTGTATATATCTATGGGTTTGCCAGCTTCTGCGATACGTCAACGTCGCTGCCATATTGGATGTGGCAAGGCTGCATTGTAAACTAATAGAAGTGAATGGACTTAACTTCATAAAGCGCCTTTCTACAAAGAAATTTACGTTAATGCCTCTCGTTTATTCATTCACACATGCACTAATATACTTGGGAAACAGTTAGGCACCAAAAACAATGTATTTGATCTTCTCAGATGGCTAAGATAAGAACTTTATTGATCTCACACAGGAGTAATTCACCTTATATCAGCTATAGAAAACAAGGTAGTGCCGAAAAAAAAATTAAATATATATATATATATATATATATATATATATATATATATATATACACACACTACCTACTGTAGCGTCCGCCAGGACGTGTGGAAAGGATGACGCAGTTATTCGGCAAACCTCCGTTTATTACTGAACAGTACAGGTTACTGTTGGCCGTAACCACGCCAGAACAACCAACAAACAAGAGCTGTAACTCCAACTGTGCACTCCTGCTCTCTCCTCCAGCTCGTTCCTACACACACCAGCACCCTCACACATTGTCCTCGTTCCCGTCGCACTCGCCCCCCGCCCCCCTACCTATACTCATTCAATCCCAAACATGCCATTAACTCACAGAACACTGACATTATAACAGACGGCTACTGCAGGGTCGCTACAGTACACACACACACACACACACACACACACACACACACACACACACACACACACACATATATATATATATATATATATATATATATACATACAGTGCTGGAAAAAAGTTTTTGGACACCCTTAAAATTTTACACAATCTCAAATATTATCATGAAATATTTGTGGAAAAATCTTTTTTGTGTTTCAAAAGGTGTGGCTGCATTAGACAGATACAAACAAATACAAATTATATTTTTTTGTTTATTGTTCACAAGAAAAACTAACAAAACTAAATTCTTGACAGTTTCAATATGTCAGTTCTCAACATTGTCGCTATCAAAGTCAACAAATAATGTGTTCAAAACTGAACAAAAAATAAATAAACCATCACATCATCAAATTAATATTTAGTAGTCCTGCCATTGGCACATAGTAGAGCTCTAATCCTGGCTGGCATGTTCCCCACGAGCCTTTCACACTGTTGAGGGGTAATCTTGTCCCATTCTTCTTGAATTACTGCTTTTAATTCTTCTAAATTCTTTGGTTTATGCTTTGAAACAGACCTTTTGATAATCCACCACAGATGCTCCCTTCTGCGCGTGCACTGTTCCGTCGAGGTAAAAACTGGATGTTTCAACAAGATGATGCCCCTTGCCACACATCCAAAGCCAGTAGAACTTGGCTGCAGGAGCACAGTATCCCGGTCTTAGAGTGGCCAGCTCAATCCCCGGACATGAGCCCCATTGAAAATCTGTGGTGGATTATCAAATGTCTGTTTCAAAGCATAAACCAAAGAATTTAGAAGAATTAAAAGCAGTAATTCAAGAAGAATGGGACAAGATTACCCCTCAACAGTGTGAAAGGCTCGTGGGGAACATGCCAGCCAGGATTAGAGCTCTACTACGTGCCAATGGCAGGACTACTAAATATTAATTTGATGATGTGATGGTTTATTTATTTTTTGTTCAGTTTTGAACACATTCTCTGTTATTTGTTGACTTTGATAGCGACAATGTTGAGAACTGACATATTGAAACTGTCAAGAATTTAGTTTTGTTAGTTTTTCTTGTAAACAATAAACAAAAAAAATATAATTTGTATTTGTTTGTATCTGTCTAATGCAGCCACACCTTTTGAAACACAAAAAAGATTTTTCCACAAATATTTCATGATAATATTTGAGATTGTGTAAAATTTTAAGGGTGTCCGAAAACTTTTTTCCACCACTGTATATATATATATATATATATATATATATATATATATATATATAGATAGATAGATAGATAGGTAGATAGATAGATACTGTGTATTGTTTTTCGGCACTACCTTGTTCTCTATAGCTGATGTAACGTGAATTACCTCCTGTGTGGGATCAATAAAGTTCTTATCTTAGCCATCTGAGAAGATCAAATACATTGTTTTTGGTGCCTATCGCCCTCTAGTGGGGAGTGAGGGCATTACCTTTCCTACCAGAAACCCATTCAATGAGTTTGTCTGACACGCACTTGCTTGTAAGTTGATAAAAACGGCCTTGTTTTTACTTTTAGGTGTTGTTTGTTTATACCTGTAAATGGGTCACTGATACTCCAATAGTGTGCGCCAGGGCTGACGTCAAAACCCGGAAGTTTAGCATCGCGCTGGTTCCCAGAAGAGAAAGTGAATGTGATTTTTGCATTGTGTTTTGGATTCATAGCTGTCAAGTCTCCCGTTTTGGCTGGGAAACTACCGTATTTTACCCCTCTTTCCCGTCATCCTCCCGTATTAGTATTTTCCCGTAAATCTCCCGTATTAATATAATTTTAAAAAAACAAAACATTCCTCTGCCTCTCCAAACTGAACTCTATCACTAGCCTCGCGAGAACTGCCACTTGCAGTAGCCTAGGTAGCAGTTGTCGTGAGGTTAGTGTCGACAGCGGGTCTGGTTGACAAGTGGTTATTTTAGATTTCCTGTACACCCAGGGACGGGTTTTGCTATGGGCAATGTGGGCGACTGCTCAGGGCGCAATCTATGTGAGGGCGCACGAGCGTCCTCCAAAAAAAAACCCAAAAAAAACAAAACTTTTTTTTCTAGACTACTGCTCATTTCCATTACCCGTGCACTTTTCGTCAGAGGCAGGCAGAGCTGAGCTGCTTCTGTAGTATCTTCTTCATCAAACCGACTACTTATCCTATCTCTATATATTAATATAATCCTATCATCATCTCAGATATACTCAGAACATTGTAATTATGCTCGTCATTAATCAGCCGCCAGTTTAGCTAGTGCTAGCTAGTTTATTCTGCTCGATGTAACGTTAGCCTTCCAGCCATCAGTAGCCCACTGTTGTGTCTCGTCAAGTATGTTACTTTTATTCATGTTCATGTTTAGTGTTTCATATTTTATGTCATGTGTTAGTTTAGTTTCATGTTTAGTCTTTTGTTGTCATGAGCACTTTATGTTAAGTTAAAGCCACTCATGTCCAGTCTCGTTGTGCACTTCCTGTTTTATTTTGTACTCACCTTTTCCCTCTCGTTTCAGACCCTGACTTCCTCCCTTTGTCTGATTTTCCCGCCATTGTGATTGTCTACCTCACCCCTGATTGGTTTCACCTGTGTTTCCCTATCTCATGTATAAATAGCAGAGATGGGGACTCGAGTCATTGTGACTTGGACTCGAGTCGAAACGAGTCGCTGTTTTGATGACTTGTGACTTGATTTGACAAAAAATAAAAGACTTGAGACTTGACTCGGGCTTGGAAGTTAAAGACTCGGGACTTGACTTGACTTGAGACACGTTGACTTGAATGACTTGAGTGTTATTCACATCATGTTTTCGGTCAGAATATAAGATTAATAAATTCATTTAAAAAATAATGTTGATTACCCGGTAGGAGCGCAGGCTGAGAATGGCGTTGTTATGATTGGAACACTACCCTGTCAATCAGTCATGCCCTCTCTACGTACCTTACGTGTTTATTGGAGAAACATGCCCTCTTATATCAGATATGCATCAACATGTCAGCGGGAGGGGTACCGAGAGTCATTGTCTTTGGCTTTCGGAACTACCATTAGGTTGTTCGAGATGAACTGCGCCTTGCCTGAAAAGTAGATGAGAGCAGGCAGCCTCAGCGGGGGGCGGTGACAAAAAGTTTTAATTATGATAGATTAATTTTTTAAAATGCTTTACAGGTGAGCTGTAGTTTATGTTCATGGTTTATCCTCCATTTGAAATGAATTCTCCTGTAAATCAGCATCATATCAGTTTGACCTGTCCCCTCAACTACACAGGCTGAATAAACTTTGTTTAACAATAAGGTTCATATTTTCAGAGGGAAAAAAATAATAGACAACAGCTTTCATTAAGGCTCAGTCAGATACAGTCAAGGCTTCACATCTGATGTTATTTTAAGAATCCTCACATCCCACTGTCGGTTTGGTGGAACTTGTTTTTTAATTTATTTGCTAACATTAACCCTAGAAAACGTGAGCGAACATTCCGACCGGTTCATCACAAGTTGCTGTACGTTTTATGAACAAGCAACACGGTTAAATGAGCTAAACAGGTGATTTTTGCCGCTGGCTTGGATAGTGTGTGTGTGTGTGTGTGTGTGTCTGTGTGTGTGTGTGTGTGTGTGCACGCGCGCACGCATGGGGGTCGTCCAAGCAAAGAAAATATTGCAGCGTTGAAGTCAATGTTTACTGACAGTTACTTATATCTTGTCTTTCACTTTATTAAGATCAGATTCTGCAGGTGAAATTACAATAATAAAGTGACTTGACTTGGACTTGAACTATTACAGGACTTGACTTGACATAACCTGTGACTTGACTTGACTTGACTTGACTTGCCCAAGAAAAAATGACTTGGGACTTACTTGAGACTTGAAGGTTAAGACTTGAGACTTACTTGAGACTTGCACATGTGTGACTTGGTCCCATCTCTGATAAATAGTCCCTGTCTCCCTTTGTCTTGTTGCCAGTTCATCTTGTTCAGTCTGTGTGATGCCAGGTTTTCATGTTATCAGGTTTGATTCTAAGTTGTGATATTTTTTGATCCTCATTGTGAGTGTTTTGTTTTGAACTTTGAATATCCTCCATGAGAGCGCCTTTTGTTTAAATTGATTTTGCCAAGTAAAATACTTTTGTTAAACCTACTGCGAGTCATGCATTTGAGTCCACCAGTTTCGTGTCTGAGGTCGTTACACCCACTTGATCCAACGTCAAGAGGTGGACGTCATTGGATCCCTCTTTCCCTGCATAATCTAGCTAGCTAACTGCTATTGTCGTTATAAGAACAGAGTTGGACTCGGGCCACAAAGTTTCCTCCGTTTTGTTGTTATGGGAATAGCCTAGCCAGCCTAGTGGCTAACTAGTATAGCCTGTGTGTATGTTTAATCCAGATGGCAGCCCAAATTGCAGCCAAAAGAAGAATGGTGGACATAAAGAGTTATTTCAGAAGAGTAAGTTGGCTTTAAAGAAAATGTTTTCTCAATTGCCAGAGTCAACAATAATCATAGGCTAATAATAATAGCCTACTTAACTTAGCTTTTCGTTTTTCCTCACTGTAAATATGCCATGTATCAACATGTAGGTGACAGAAGCAGTGCCAGGCACTAGTGCAGGCAGAGGAGAGGAAAGTGGAGAGGCAGGGACAGGGTCACAGGTGAGCTGGAATGATGTATTAGTTAGGCTAGATATAGTACTTTATTGTGGCAAATGTTGATCTGATGATGTACTGGTTGGTTCATCACCGTCTGTTTGAAATGGGAATTTTGAATAGGCAAGTTTCACTGGTCACATGCCATGCATCAATGTGTTATTCTATCAGTCAGCAGTCTCAGAAGCAGTCCTGCCAGGTATTGGCACAAACAGAGCAGGAGCGCAAGAGTCACAGGTGAGGCCCAGGCTTATAGGTTACAAGTAAATGTAGACATTACTATACTAATATATAAACAAGTGGTAACTAGCATCATCAGTGTGTAGATCTACATCTATGTAACTCTAAATACGTGTATTTCCAGGTGTAGTTACAGTAGTTGATAGAGTGGCTGACACTGTTTACTGACGTCACGCTCACTGCTACTCTCTGTTGCTGTCTTCTCCATCTGGAGCAGTTTCCTTTGATAAACACAACAGTAAAGGCTACAATTAGCCACTCTATCAACTAACTACATACATAGATGTATTTAGATAAAATTACATAGATCTACACACTGATGATGCTAGTCACCACTTGTTTATATACTAGTATACATTTACTTGTAACTTAAAAGCCTGGGCCTCACCTGTGACTCTTCCTCTCCTGCTCTGTTTGTGCCAATACCTGGCAGGACTGCTTCTGAGACTGTTGACTGATAAAATAACACATTGATGCATGCCACATGACCAGTGAAATGTGCCTATTCAAAGAACCCGTCATCAAGATAATCTGATCTGACTGTACAGCTTAAAACTTATGCGTTATTTTATTTTAGAAACAAGCGCCAAAATTTAAAGCTCAAAAATATGCCCTTGCTTCCCTCACAGACACTTTGCCGAGAAATATTGATCTGCCTCAAGATGCTATAAGATGTGGTAATGGGAATTGCAGTAACCCACAACATAGTGTTGATTTATGTTTGAGTATGAGTCTATTGTGAAGTCTCTTAGTATCTCTAGTAAGCCTTTTATAAACCTCAGCCAAAGAGATATAATATCAAGCCTGGCTGGAATGAATGTGTGGCAGAGCTCCATGCCGAAGCTAGAGCAGCATTTAAAGCATGGGTAGACTCAGGTAGAGGCAGACAAGGGCCTCTATTTGAACAGAAGAAACAGGCAAATGCATATTTTACACACGCTCTTAGCTTTATTAAAAGGAATGCGAATTCTATGAGATCTGACTCACTGGCTAAAAAGTTGCTAAATAATAGCTATAATGACGTCTGGAAAGAGATTAGCGCTGTGAAGAATTGCAAAATGTTCTTATGGCAAATACTGATGGAGCCAGTGGTTCAGATGAAATCTCTCAGATGTGGCAGCAAAATTATCATGAACTGTTTAACTGTATTGGGAGGAATACTTTGATGTGGGTATTATTGATAATGATGAAGATATTGTTTTCAATACAGAAGAGGTTCACTCTGCTGTCTTGGCTTTAGATGGCAATAAAGCATGTGTAGCTGATAACTGCTGAACATCTAAAATATGCTCTCAAAAAACTTGCTTGCTATCTTTCTGACTGTCTTTTTCGTTCATGGAATTTTGCCTGACTCCATCCCATCTGTTTTATTAGTGCCTATTAATAAGGACAAAGCTGGCAAAATAAATAGCATGGAAAGTATAAGCCTATAGCCTTAGCAAGCATTCTATCTAAAGTGCTAGAGTGAATCCTCCTGAGCAGGCTAGAAAAATACATGACTAACACTGACAATCGATTTGGCTTCAAAAGTAAACATTCTGTCTCTGTCATATTCCACTGTTTGTTAAGTATTTTATTTTCTTCCTCATGTTTCATGTCTTGTCTTCCTGTTTTATTTTGTGATCACTCACCGCTGTCTCTGTTCCAGGTTCCTGTCTGCCCTGCCCCCTCCCCTCGTGTGTCTTGTCTCATTGCCAGTTTGTCGATGCTCTCTGCTCACGTTCCAGCGTTTCTCTCAGTCATAGTCATAGTCATAGTGTGTTTGATCCTTGCCTATTTTTTGACCTTGCCTTTTTGCCTCACGTCTTGGATACCTCTGCTTGGTTTGTACTGCTTCCTTGTGTATTTACCGCTGCCTGGAATAAATCCTGTTTTACTGTGTAAAACCGGTCTGAGGCGTGCATTTGAGCCCTGCCTTTTCTGTGCCAAAGTTCATGACAGTCTCCTTTTCTTTTTAATGTATACATGGATGACTTGTCTCAACAGTTGAATGCATATAATACAGGGTGTTGGCAATATTTTTAATAAATCATCCCATGTATGCAGATGATTTTGTAATCTTCTGCCTATATAGTGCTAGCCTACAACAGCTGCTGAAGATTTGCTCTAACTGGTGCAGACTTTGACAGCAAGTATAATGCCAATAAGAGCAACATTTCCACAAACAGAAGTGTGCAGGTGCTGAGCCAAAAATGTCTGAAACTGCAAAAGTGAAAAAAGCTTGCATACTTCAGGGCTCCTATTTAATGAGATTTATTTCACCTAGTAGTGACGACGTTTCGAGCCACCGCTCTTCATCACATCATATAGACAATGGAAGACACCATCTTAAATAGGTAAGTGGTCACATGATACACAACAGCTGATTCCACTTACCCAGTAATCAATCTTAGTGTAAAATAATAATAATAATAATAATAATAATAATAATAATAATAGAAATTAACCATTGGTCATACAAAAATATATACCCTGTATCCAGTGTTGAATGTGAATACCACACAAAACCACACAATACACAGTTTTGTAAGCACATGAAAAACACACTTGAAGTAGTTTGAATACAGGTAATCAGGTCAGACCATCATGAAGTACCAAACATACTAAAGAGGTGGCTCTTACAATTCAGACAGGTGAAACAAAAAACAGCCAAGGAACGGCACAATAAAAATCTGTATCTATACACTCATAAGTACATCCAGGAATGCAGAGACCACACAGTTTAGAGAAAAGGCCTAATGTCGCATTCTTCATTAAGACCTCTAGGTGACAAAGTGTCCAAAGTATACATCCAAAACAATTCACGTTTCAAAAGCAGATTGTTGATATCTCCTCCTCTCTGTGGAAGTTGAACATGCTCAATACCCATATAATTATGAGAAGCAACAGGGTCGTTCATAAGGTTGAAGTGACAGGCTACCGGAAAAAGACTTTTAAAGACTTTATAAACTGTTCGACCCAGCAACCATCACCACCGGCTGGGTGATTTCTAATGATGTTACCTAAAGGAAGCATATATAGAGTGAATAGGATTGGTCCGAGCACAGAACCTTGTGGAACTCCAAAACAAACTTTAGTACGTAAGGATGATTCATTGTGAACATGAACAAACTGAAAACGATCAGATAAATAAGATTTAAACCAGCTTAGTGCAGAACCTTTTAAGCCAATTAAATGTTCCGGTCTCTGTAGCAGAATTTGATGGTCAATTGTGTCAAATGCCGCACTAAGATCTAATAAAACAAGTACAGAGACGAGTCCTTTGTCTGAAACAATCAAAAGATCATTTGTAATTTTAACTGATGATGATGCACTCTAAATCCTGACTGAAATTCTTCAAGTAGATTATTATCAAGGAGAAAATCACACAGCTGGTCTGCGACTACTTCCTCAAGGATCTTTGAAAGAAAGGGAAGATTAGATATTGGTCTATAGTTGGCTAACACCTCTGGATCCAGGGTGGGCTTTTTAGGAGAGGTTTAATTACAGCTACCTTAAAAGACTACCTTTAAGACCCTTAAGAGGGTGAAGACACCACTGAAGCTCTTCTCAGAAGACTTCAAGGAGCAAGCAAATTACAAAGATGCCTCCCTTATCAATATAGGATTTGTTGCAGTTAAACTACTTTCAGAGTTGTAAGTGAGGAAGAAGGTTTCTGAGTGAGATGCTCTTATGGTTAGGATGGAAACCAAAGAGTTCCTTGTCACAGCTGTGACAAAGCTGCTGGATAAATGCCCCCTGAAGTACACTCTGGTGAGAAACCTAGCATGACTGGATCCACAGAAGATCAAAGAGAAACCAGACACTTGCGAGAAATAGCTGAAACGCTGCTTGCAGATCATCTCCAGGGCTGGACGAGTCAGAGAGAACAAGTGTGACAGACAGACAGGGACTTCGCTGTGATGTGCAAAACAAGTGAGGATGCCTCACAGTGGTCTGCAGGTGCCCACTCCAGACTGGACACCTTCTTCTATGTACAGCTGGCTAAGCAGCATCAATTCAGAGATCTGTGGGAAGTTGTCCAAAATATTTGTCTGTTGTCCCATGGCCCGGCTCCTGTAGAAAGAGGGTTCTCTATTAATAAGAACATATCATAAATGTGGCACAGAAGGGACACAAAGGCTCAATTCTTCTCCGGTTTGACAAGAGCAAGGTTTATTACAAAAGACAGGCAGGGTTCGGTACACAGAAAATCAAACAAGACAGGCTAAGGTATCCAAATCGTGAGGCAAAAGCTAGATCAATGACAAAACTGTGATTACCGGCAAGACGAGACAAGAAAGAGTGCTGGGATGAAGACTGTGACGTACGACGAACTGGCAACAAGACAGGGGAAGACATGAGGATTAAATACATGAGGTGATAGGGGGTGATGAGACACAGCTGGGGAGGAACAATCAGGAAACAGGTGTGACAGCGCCAGACAGGAAGTAAAACCTACAGAGACAAGGAGAGACAGGTGAATCTTCAAAATAAAACAGGAAGTACAGGACAAGACAGAAAACATGAACACAAAATGGGTAACCTAACTAACTGAAAGCAGGATCATGACAGAACATTGTTGTCGAAAACGAAGGAAGGAGAGAACCTCGATTGCCCAGCGGGTAATTGTAGACCACTTGCATCATGTGGGTGGGGTAGCTAAGGTACAGTACAGATGACCAAAGAACTACTACAGTCTGCATGCCTTGCACGACAGAGATACCATTTGTACCTTGAGGAGGAGAAGAAGAAGAGGGAGCAAACACGGCAAACACAGAAATGGAGGGTCATGCAGGATCAAGTGGACCAACTCAAGAAGAAGGGAATGAAGCTTCAGACACACATAAATGCACTCCTGGCATCAGCAGATGAGCTTGCAGTTGAAGCAGAGGCCACTGACAAGATCTCTATCCTTGGTAAATCAAATGCCCTCAGGAAAGCTGCTAGAGACAAAGAACAACAGCTAATGCAGTATGACAGAGACACTGAAAAGAAAATCTCTGAAGTTAATTCACTTTGAAGGTATAGCCTAGCCATGTAGTACAAGTCAGACCTGTACTGAACCAAAGTAGCCTTCATGTGTGTGTGTGTGTCTGTATGTCTGTGTGTGTGTGTCTGTCTGTCCCTGTGTCTGTGTCTGTCCGTGTGTCTGTGTCTGTCATGTGTCTGTCTGTGTTCCTTTTCCCAGTTTTGATGTAAAAGCAAATCAGTTGAAGTATGTTATACCTGCTGTTTGCATTTTATTACATTTTTGCACGTTAAGGTCTCAAAAGGCATTCTTTTAATTTATTACCAGGGCTCAACAGTAACGATTGCCTGATTGCCCGGGGCAATTAAAACTCAAGGTCGGGCATGTAAACTAACAACTCACTTGCCCGATCGGGCAAGTTGCTAAAAATGGTAAAAGTTAATAACTAATTGATAAAATAAATGTATTTTAAAATGTGCTCCTTCCGCTCTGATGCAGCGGTCTCTCTGCCTGAAGTCACAGGCACATGCTGTGTAACAATGTCCTGCCCACAGCCCCCATTGACTGGTTACATGGCACAAGTGAAGCACAGAGCGGCACAGCATATAAGAGGAGAGGAGAGGGCTCTGTCTTACCTCTTCATAAACTAAAGTCATATTATTTTGCGCGACGGATGCTTGATATAATAACATAACAATATACGATTTATGGTGTTATGTCATCGTGTCATTTCTGTCTCTACATGGTCATACGTCAACAATTCTTCTCTGCTCTCTGGATCGCGCACAGCAGAGTTCCGCTACACACAGGTGAGCACGCAAGAGCAGCTCAGGCCGCATTTTCCTGACCAAACCTGAGTGGGGTCGGTTTGGTGGGGGGGGTCGCCCAGGGCGCCATTTAGGCTAGAACCGCCACTGGTAGTGAGCACAATTTCACAATTTGTAAAGCACAATTTGTAAAATACAGGATGTACTGGGCATGTTGGACAGTGGAGAGATTTGTTCACGTGTCTGGAGAAAAAATTCAGCTGCTCTTAAACCCCCTTGCGCAGGCACATTTGTATAGGGACTCTATGTCCATGGTCACCAGCCGGTGGTGATGGTGGCTGGGTGGAACAGTTTGTAAAGTCTTTAAAAGTCTTTTTCCAGTAGCCTGTCACTTCAACCTTATGAACGACCCTGTTGCTTCTCATAATTATATGGGTATTGAGCATGTTCAACTTCCACAGAGAGGAGGAGATATCAACAATCTGCTTTTGAAACGTGAATTGTTTTGGATGTATACTTTGGACACTTTGTCACCTAGAGGTCTTAATGAAGAATGCGACATTAGGCCTTTTCTCTAAACTGTGTGGTCTCTGCGTTCCTGGATGTACTTATGAGTGTATAGATACAGATTTTTATTGTGCCGTTCCTTGGCTGTTTTTTGTTTCACCTGTCTGAATTGTAAGAGCCACCTCTTTAGTATGTTTGGTACTTCATGATGGTCTGACCTGATTACCTGTATTCAAACTACTTCAAGTGTGTTTTTCATGTGCTTACAAGACTGTGTATTGTGTGGTTTTGTGTGGTATTCACATTTAACACTGGATACAGAGTATATATTTTTGTATGGACAATGGTTAATTTCTATTATTATTATTATTATTATTATTTTATACTAAGACTGATTGCTGGGTGGAATCAGCTGTTGTGTATCATGTGACCACTTAAAAATCTGTTATGATGTGATGAAGAGCGGTGGCTTGAAACGTCATCACTACTAGGTGAAATAAACCTCACTAAATAGGAGCCCCGCAGTGTGCAAGCTTTTTTCACTTTTGCAGTTACTCTCATTACATTACAATACATTATATTAATATACATGAAGACGTGATTCACTTTATGGGAATGAGATGTTACCCTTCCTATTACCCGTACCCTAACCTTAACCATTCATAGCTAGGTAAACGCTAATGAAGCATTTTCATCAGGGTTTCTGTTTCTGGGCCAACGAAGGGCGAAGTACATAATGTTATATAAACATATATAATGATACAGATACAGTTATCGCATTATGTTATAGCCTATATACATATATAATTATAAAGACAGAGATACAGTTTTCACATAATGTTATACGACTATACAAATATAATGATAGAGACACAGACCCAGTTCTCAGTAACAGAGCAGCAGTGTTTTCTCTCTGTCTAACAATCACCTGCACATGAACAACAACCTGCATTCTGTATTTATAATCTGTCCTGTGTCCTGCTCAGAGTCACACAGTGTCTTTATATGATTTATTCATTATTTGCATCTGTATTTATTGGTATTCTGATTGTGAGTTCATTATGTTTAAGGGAAAATTAAAATTCTTTAACTGATCAACCTGATGCTCAGGAATGATCAGCCTCAGTGTGACTGAATGGAAAAGGCGATCACTGATGTAAAAGTGTTTCTTGCTGGCAGGCAGACTCTTTGATTGTATCCATAATTAAAATTGATGACGGAAATAACAGATGATAAAGAGAAAATCTCTTTGCGATAAATGAAGAAAGTTGTTTGTTACCTTTTTAACTCGATGGTGAATTAGAAAACAAATAAAATATAAAACATGGCAGTGATACACTTGGGTTTAATCTCTTATCTGTCTTCATTCTAGGGATGGGTCACAATTTTCGAATTTTGAATAGTCATTTTATTTTTGAAAAATTGATTTTTTAATGCGACTACTATTATTTGCTGTCTTATTTCCCCCCCTTTATTTGACATGCAATTCAGCTCCTAACCACACGAGGGCAGTATAGGATTGCTACAGTGGTGTGAGATGGGCTACCAGCTAGTTTGATGCTCTTCTACAAACAGGAGAAACATGCAGAGACTACTACAGTCATCAAAAAGTTCCGTGTAGAGAACAACTTCGACAAAATAAACGAAAATGAGGTGCAGTGCAAACTCTGTGAGGCAAAGCTTGCGTATCACAAGTCTACAACAAGTATGCACAGTCATTTGAGAGCGAGGCACACAGGAGGTGGCGATGGACAGTAATGCCAGGGCCACACCGCCCACGGAAGTGCTGCGAATAGCCTCAAAGCAGCGAGAAGCGAGGCCAGTTTCCTTTTGGCGCCCATGTTAACCGATTGTGTCATCCGCACTGGCGGCGCAGCGCAGCTCTGTCGCTGGCTTGCGCCCTGCACCAATTGTTTCGGTGTCTGGTCTATTTTCTGCGCGAGCTGCGAGCGAATGTGTCAAGCCTGGTGACAGTGACAACAGCTGGATTATTCGAAAAATTATCGAATAGTTGCCATGATTTTCGAATAGTGTTTGAATAGCGCTGTGCAATCAATAACTGATATCCAATCAGGGGGTGTGTCGGTTGGTAAAAGACTTCTGCGAAGGCTGTACTCGTGTATCCTAGCTTCTATCCCAGCTTCTATCCCCTCTGAAAGCCTGCTCTCTCCTCAACTCCTCGACTCTTCCAAGCGCATTTAACAAATTGAGACATCCTACAAGATGTCGAGTCTTGATCGATTTCCGGGTCAAGTGATCGAGGACAGAGGAGTCGAGGAGGAATATGGGGATGAACCCCTACTCTCTTGGTCCCATTGGTAAGTTCGTCTTGATGAGGTGGGTGAGATTTGCAAGAGCTTGAGTTCATCCCAATACCGAATCTCGCATCCATGTTTCCCTCACTTGCGTATCTTCCTCGTGTCTTAGCTCCGCCCTCGTCGGATAAGGGGGAGAGATGCAAGGATGAGACGGGAGGAGAGATGAAAAGCCTCCTCTCTCCTCAACTCCTCGAAGTGCAATTAGCGTATTGAGACGTCCTACAAGTGGCGAGTCTCGATCGATTTCCGGGTTAAGTGATCGAGGATAGAGGACAGAGGAGTTGAGGAGGGATATTGGGATGAACCCCAAGTCATCCTTCAGTCAGCCTTCAGTCCATACAGGAAGTCACAGAAACACTTACATCATGTCCGATATGATGTCAGTTTATTATATCATCAGACTTATATACAAGTTTGTTCTCAGTCTCCAATTGTCTTAATTATAATAGATTGATTTATTAAAATGCTTTACAGGTGATCTGTAATTTATGTTCATGGTTCAACCTCCATTTTACATGAATTCTGCTGTCAGTCAGCATCATATCAGTTTGCTGCTGCAGAGGCTAAATAAATTGTGTCTGACTACAAGAATAATATTTTCAGAGGAAAAAAATACAAGACAACAGCTTTCATTACAAATCAGTCAGATATTTTAAGATTTTAAGAATACTCACATCCCACTGACCACAAGTCTCTGTGATGATAAATACTTCAATAATTAAAACAGTCCAATGTTAATATCTACAGTAGATTATGTATAGTTTATAATGAATGTATTTAGTCTCTGACCAAATAACTTCACCATCAGTCACACAACATGTTTTCTGCTCACAGAATAAACCTTCAAATCAGACAAATAATATTTAAATATCTGAAATTTGGCAAAAATTAAAAGTTTCTCTAAAACATCATATTGTTGAGTCGACATCTAAACCAAGCAAGTCAGGATGAAGTCAGACACAAAACCAACCGGAAGGGACTGGTCCAAGATGGCGGCGTGAGAGGACGATTTTTGTCGAGCTCTCAGCACAAAACTTTAATATAAACTCTATTTAACGTAGTTGATGAAATAAAGTTGATATATACGCCAGAGTCAACATTTCCTGACCTTACTATGAAATGATATGATATGACACCTCGCACCACTGAAGATGCCTAAATCTGGTAGAAGAAGTGACGCTAGCAAAGAGACCGGAAGCAACATTAATACTTTTGCTAGCGACCATGACTACAGTGACGGGGTTGAATGCACTATGAATGTTCCGGATGATTAAGAATTCCCGCCACTGCCTATCACTCCAAGTAAGCCTCCGCTTGCCAAGAAACCTGCTTTTTCTAAAACCCACAGTATAGACAATGCTCTGGCATCCAATTATACTGTCCTCACACTGGCCAACTTGATTAATTCAAGACGTGACGCGCTTGAGAAACTGATGAACGCCGTTAGTACCGAGATAAAAGTGATGAATGAAAAGATGATCCTTATTGAAAAACAGGTGGAAAAAAGTGAAGAAACTGCTCAGAAATGCATGGCTCGCATGGCTGATTTGGAAGGCTGTGGGCGATGATGGAATTTGCGACTTCAAGGGTTACTAGAAACCGAAAAAGAAAATGTGCGGGCTGAAGTCATCAGTGTTTGACAAAACGTGCTACCATCTGAGAAAGAGAAACTGCCAGACACCATAGATGTGGCTTACCGGGTGGGGAGATGACGCCAAGACGACGGTGTCATCATCAGGTTCATCTTCCGGCGACACAAGGAAGAGCTGTGGAAAGCTGCCAAGAACAGCGCCTTCTATCTATAGAGAATATACTCTTAAAATGGTTAACCGAGTTTCCAAAAGCCACCTTACTGTTAGGAGGTGACTTTAATATTGATTGTCACAGTCCCTGTCTCTCATTCCCCTCCTGTCACTCTGCTGCAGTGATTTTCCACTCTCCCGCCCTCTGCTCCACTCTACCTGCCAGCCACGCCCACCTTATCAGCCCAACTCTGCTCACCTGCCTACCCAGCTGCAGCTCATCATAATCAGCCCTGCATATAAGCCTCTCCAGCACTCTCACTCGTTGCCAGATTGTTCTTCAGTGTCATGTGAGACTTTCCAGCATTCATCTCCTGTCTGATCTCCCGGTGCTGACTCTGCCTGTTCCCGACCTGCTCTCCTCGTCTGCCTCCCGGTAAACTCACCTGCCTTCTGTCCCTGACCTCGTGCTCTGCCTCAGCGTTTCTGGCATCTGACTGCTCGGCTGGTAACGACTCCTCCGCCTGGCCTCGTCTATCCTCCTGCCTGCTCCCCATTGGTGCCTCTGCCTTCGCGGACTGCTCATCTGGCTACGACCCCCCCCGCCTGCCTCCGACCACTCCTCTGCTCTCTCCCCGTCGGCACCTCCGCACGTGCAGCCGGCTCTTTGGGCCACGGAGCTTCCTTCTCGTCATTGGCTGAAGTAAGCTACTTCTCTTCCCCTCACACCAAAAGAGAACTGAACTGTTTGGAGCCGGGGGCTAAGGAGCTTCCCCTCGGTTCCACGGCTGACTCTTCCGCGTCTCTTCCCCTCGTCTGAGCCTCAGACTATATGAAGGCTTTCAGCCCGAAGAACGAACTTTATTCTGTGTTTATTTTATCTGCTCCGTACCTTGTTTGCTGTGGTGAAAATAAAGGTTATTACCAACTGTTCCTGAGCGCCTGTGTACTGCATTTGGGTCCATACCTCACCCGTTTCAATTGATAGCACCATGGAAAAATGGCCTCCTGATTTTTCGAATAGAACAAATACTAACCTGATTGCATTTATGGATAAGTTCAACCTTGAAGACATCTGGAGAATAAAAAAATCCCAACAACAGAATATTTACCTGGAATAACAAAGCAGGGTCAAGTCAATCAAGACTTGACTTTTGGTTGATTTCCAAGGGTTTTAACAAAGATAAAACTGAGGTGGACATACACCCCACTCCTCTTACAGACCATAAAGTTATATATATCAAGATAAATTTAACCGTGGGAGCGTATCTTCTATGTTTCCTGGGTTCTGTTTCCCGGGGTCTATGTTCCCCACTTAACCCTGCCAAAAAGGTTCGACGTTCCCCGCTTACCCGGGAAACATAGAACCTTTTTGGGTGGTAAGTGGGGAACATAGACCCTGGGAAACAGAACCCAGGAAACATAGGGATGACCCCAATTAAAAGAGGTGAGAGAATTTTATTTCTTACTTTTGGTCTAAAGCAAAAAAAGAAGCAATTTTGTACTAACTGTGAGCTCCTGAAATTTGAACTTGGTAAGGTTTTATAGAAAATACAGTGGTAATTTAGCTAAGTCAAAAAGAGCAGACGAATTAAATGTTATCAAGGATCACCTATCTATCGTGTAAAACCCCAGGTACGTTGTCAGAAGAGGAAAAGTTAGAACTCTCTGACTTACAAACTAAATTAGATGACCTGTACAATCAGAAAGCTGTAAAGGTGCTTGTCAGGGCCAGAGTGAGATGGCTTGAAGAAGGAGAGCAAAATTCTCACTACTTTTTTAATCTAGAAAAACATCACTGTAAAGTTAATATAAGTTAAATATTGATGGGATGCTTACAGAGGACTATAATATACAATTCAATTTTATTTATAAAGCCCAATATCACAAATCACAATTTGCCTCACAGGGCTTTACAGCATACGACATCCCTCTGTGCTTATGACCCTCGCAGTGGATAAGGAAAAACTCCCCAAAAAAACCCCTTTAACGGGGAAAAAAACGGTAGAAACCTCAGGAAGAGCAACTGAGGAGGGATCCCTCTTCCAGGACGGACAGACGTGCAATAGATGTCGTACAGAACAGATCAGCATAACAAATTAACAGTAATCCACATGACACAATGAGACAGAGAAAGAGAGAGAGAGAGAGAGATGCAGGTAATGACAGTAGCTTACAACAACATTAATGAAAGTAAAAATATTATAGTTATAGTTCTGGCTACTGCGGTACAATATGTTGAAAGTATGTATTAATATCTGGCAGTATACAAGTGTGACAATAGTCATATGTGTATAATAACAGTAGAAGTATGACTAATGACTAATGATGGCAGCAGCAGCAGGAAGCATCTGGCAGGACCACGACAGCAGCACAACCACACACGTCACGCTGTCCAGGCACCGCTGCGATATGAGTTAATCTGAGAGACAGTGGTGCACAAAGGCTCCGGAGAAGAAGCCGAGTTAGTGACATCCAGAATGGCCGAGTTAGCAAGATGCAGTAATAGAATACGAGAGAGAGAGAGAGAGAGAGAGAGAGAGAGAAGGAGAAAGGGTGCCCGGTGTATTATAGGGGGTCCTCCGGCAGACTAGACCTAAGTCAGCCTAACTAGGGGCTGGTACAGGGCAAGCCTGAGCCAGCCCTAACTATAAGCTTTATCAAAGAGGAAAGTCTTAAGTTTAGTCTTAAATGTGAAGACGGTGTCTGCCTCCCGGACCGTAACAGGAAGATGATTCCACAGGAGAGGAGCCTGATAGCTAAGGGCTCTGGCTCCTGATCTACTTTTGGAGACTTTAGGGACCACGAGTAACCCTGCGTTCTCAGAGCGCAGTGTTCTGGTGGGATAATATGGCACTATGAGCTCTCTAAGATATGACGGAGCTTGACCATTTAGAGCTTTATAAGTTAACAGTAGGATTTTAAATTCAATTCTGGATTTTACAGGGAGCCAGTGCAGAGAAGCGAAAACAGGAGAAATATGATCTCGTTTCTTAGTTCCTGTTAGTACACGTGCTGCTGCATTCTGAATTAGCTGGAGAGTTTTTAAGGACTTACTAGAGCAACCTGATAATAGAGAGTTACAGTAATCCAGCCTTGAGGTAACAAAAGCGTGGACCAATCTTTCTGCATCTTTTCGGGTCAGGATAGGCCTAATTTTTGCAATATTACGCAGATGAAAAAATGCAGTCCGTGAGGTTTGTTTTAAATGAGAATTAAAAGACAAATCTTGATCAAATATTACTCCGAGGTTTCTTACGGTAGTGCTAGAGGCCAGAGCAATGCCATCTAGAGAAACTATGTAATCAGATAAAGAGTCTCTGAGTTGTTTGGGGCCAAGAACAATAACTTCAGTTTTGTCTGAATTTAACATCAGGAAATTTTTTTTATGTCTTTAAGGCAGTTATGGAGTTTAGTTAATTGATTAATTTCTTCTGGCTTCATCGATAAATACAACTGAGTATCATCTGCATAACAATGGAAATTTATAGAGTGATTTCTAATGATGTTACCTAAAGGAAGCATATATAGAGTAAATAGGATTGGTCCGAGCACAGAACCTTGCGGAACTCCAAAACAAACTTTGGTACGTAAGGACGATTCATTATGAACGTCAACAAACTGAAAACGATCAGATAAATAAGATTTAAACCAGCTTAGTGCAGAACCTTTTAGGCCAATTAAGTGATCCAGTCTCTGCAGTAGAATTTGATGGTCAATTGTGTCAAACGCCGCACTAAGATCTAATAAAACAAGTACAGAGACAAGTCCTTTGTCTGAAGCAATCAGAAGGTCATTTGTAATTTTAACTAGTGCTGTCTCAGTGCTATGATGCACTCTAAATCCTGACTGAAATTCCACAAATAAATTATTATCATGGAGAAAATCACACAGCTGGTCTGCGACTACTTTCTCAAGGATCTTTGACATAAAGGGAAGATTAGATATTGGTCTATAGTTGGCTAACACCTCTGGATCCAGGGTGGGCTTTTTTAGTAGAGGTTTAATTACAGCTACCTTAAAAGACTGTGGTACATAGCCTGTTAATAAGGATATATTGATCATATCTAATATATGAGTGTTAACTAAAGGAAAGACCTCCTTAAGTAGCCTTGTTGGGATGGGGTCTAAGAGACAAGTTGATGATTTAGATGAAGAAATCAATGCGGTCAATTCTTGAAGAGAAATTGGGGAGAAGCAATCTAAATATATATTAGGTTTTACAGCTGTGTTTGAGGTTAGATAGGTACTATCTGAGGACAGGAGGTCATTAAAAAAGCTCATAAAATCATTACTGCTAAGGGCTAAAGGAATACAAGGCTCAATAGAGCTCTGACTCTCAGTCAGCCTGGCTACAGTGCTGAAAAGAAACCTGGGGTTGTTCCTATTGTCTTCTATTAATGCTGAGTAATAGTTTGCTCTGGCATTGGAGGCCCTCTTATAAGTTTTGAGACTGTCTGTCCAGATTAAACGAGATTCTTCCAGTTTGGTTAATCGCCAATTCCTTTCAAATTTTCGCGATATTTGTTTTAACTTACGTTTGAGAGTTATACCAAGGCGAACTTTCTTTGCTTTTAACTTCTTTTTAAGAGGAGCTACAGAGTCAAGTGTTGTTACTTGGCGAGCCTACAGCGCTATCAACAAAATGATCAAAGTCGGTACAGAAACCTCTGTTACTGAGGACTTGGTATTGAATTTAACTATGGAGTAATCTTTTCCTTAAATTTTGCGACAGCACTATCTGATAAACATCTAGTATAGTAACTGTTGCTGAGTGGCGTGTAATCGAGTAAAAAGAAATCAAAAGTAATCAGATAATGATCCGATAGCGAGGGATTCTGTGGAAAGACTTTTAGATTATCAATTTCAATTCCATATGTCAGAACTAGATCGAGGGTATGGTTAAAACAGTAAGTGGGTTCATGTACACCCTGACTGAAGCCAATGGAGTCTAATAATGAGATAAACGCGGTAGCCAGGGAGTCATTATCAACGTCAACATGAATGTCAAAATCGCCTACAATAATAACTTTATCTGATTTAAGAACTAAACTGGATAAAAACTCTGAGAATTCAGATACAAATTCAGAATACGGGCCAGGAGCACAGTACACTCTAACAAATAAAAGTGGCTGCGAGGTTTTCCAGGGCGGATGTAAAAGACTAAGAACGAGGCTTTCAAATGAATTATAATCTAGTTTAGGTTTAGGGCTGATTAACAGGCTAGAGTTAAAAATGGCTGCAACTCCCCCTCCTCGGCCGCTGCCTCGAGGAATGTGGGTATTGTTATGACTGGGAGGAGTGGACTCATTTAGACTAACATATTCATCTGGACACAGCCAGGTTTCAGTGAGACTGAGTAAATCAATATGATTATCTGATATTAATTCATTTACTAACACTGCTTTAGACGATAGAGACCTGATATTTAACAGTCCGCATTTAATTCTCCTGTTTTGTCTTTCTGTCACAGAAGAGGTTTTAATTTTTATGAGGTTGTTATGCACAACTCCTCATTGTTTAATTTTAGATTTAAATGATTTAGGTGGTCGGGGGACAGACACCGTTTGTATAAAACTATGAAAACTATGGCTGGGTAACTGAACTAGAAGCTCAGAGAGGCGTATAGGACTGCGACTCTGAGTCCTGGTCTCAACTCTGGGTTGTCAGGGATTTAAATTACTAATAAAGTTTGCCAGGCCATCCAAAGTGGGATGAATGCCGTCTCTCCTAATAAGACCAGGTTTTCCCCAGAAAGTTTGCCAATTATTAACGAAACCCACATCGTTTGCTGGACATCACCTGGACAGCCAGCGATTAAATGATGACATGCTGTCATCAGTGGTCAGATTTGGGAGGGGTCCAGAGAAAACTATGGAGTCCGACATCGTTTTTGCATATTCACACACCGAGGCAACATTAATTTTAGTGACCTCCGACTGGCATAACCGGGAGTCATCGCCCGCTCTGGCCCCAGGGATACATTTGACTATGGTCGCTGGTGTTGCTAACTTCACGTTTCTCAGAATAGAGCTGCCAATAACCAGAGTTTTATCCTCAGCGGGTGTGTCGCTGAGTGGGGAAAAGCGGTTGGAAACGTGAACGGGCTGGTGGTGAGCCGTGGGCTTCGGCTTGGAGCTGTGCTTCTGGCGAACCGTAACCCAACCTCCCGGCTGAACGGGAGTTACCGGAGGACAGTTAGCAGAGGCTAAGGCTATGCTATGTGGCTCCGCACTGGCTACAGGAGGCTGGCTAACTACCGCAGCTACTGAATGGTTTTCCATGGTGCGGAGCCGCGCTTCTAATTCACTAAGCCTCGCCTCCAACGCAGCAAATAAGCTACACTTGTTACAATTACCACTGTTGCTAAAGGAGGCAGAGGCATAACTGAACATCTGGCACACTGAGCAAGAAAGAGCAGAGGGGGAAGCCATCGCTAACTTTAAAGCTAATGTAGCTACCTAGGCTAGTAACGTGCAAACAACAGCTAAGAGATTAGCGAGAAAGTCGTAGAAAGGAGGAGAGCTATAAGTACTTAAACAGAACTAGTGTGGGTTAAGACTTGAAGTAGACGTTAAAGCAACATTAAAGCAACTGAAGTGAGAAAGCAGGCTACTAGAATTCACCAAAGCAGTACAGAGACGCTGTCACAGAAACACCAGAAATGACACAACTCGCTTACCGCAATACGTCAGCACGTCAGCGTTACTGCAGTCACTTCTATACAAAGCTATATAGTTCCAGGTTCTGCCAGGCTTAAGCTGATGCTTTTTTGAACTCCTTAACAGTTAAAACTAACCACTGTTAGAATTAGCTGCCCAGGTGGATTCTAATGTTATATCTGAGTCTGATGCCCGTGACCGAGTTGAACAGGTCATAGAGAGCTTGGCTACATACTCTGCCGTCACAGATTCAGACGTTATAATATTAGAATCCACCTGGACAGCTAATTCTAACAGTGTTTGCACAATCTCAGGGAGTGCCATGATCTGTGATGCGTCCATATATCAAATGTGCACACCGCCCCCTACCGTATTAGATGGGTAGCACGGTCAGCACGGAGCTGAAAAAGAGTGGCTACTGACGTCCCTCTCCTGTCCCGCTCAGATTGCCAAATCGTTTTCGAATCACGGGCACTATTTTGCGGGGCAGACCACGAAAACGAAATAGCAATGTCCTCTTTGTTTTCTTTTTGATTATGGCATAAAATGTGCAGTCTTGAAGAAGAAAATCAAAATGCAATTAGGTTGATTGATTATTAATTTTATTTATGAGTCAAATAATGCAGCCACATTCTTAAAATGTAAAAGCATTTCTGCAAATGCATTTTAATTTAAATATTGGTCACCATTCGCTTCCATACCTCATCAGATGATCATTGATAATTCCTGACCGTGTTCGCTTAATTTTTTGCTCCTCTCCAGTTTGTCGAGGTCGACTGATGTTACACAAACACACCTGGTGCACAGAAGAGTCCTGGCTTTCCTTTTCCTCATCCTCTCCTGATGACCACTCATAATTTAATTCAAATGTAATTTTGGGGAAAATAAACATCTTCTTGGTGTAACGCTAGTGTGACAATTGGTTAATTAACGGTTGTGTTTATATTTATAACTGTGAGCGGAGTGATTTTACTGTTACAAGTCCCAGTGCTGTTATACTCTATATCAGCACTCACGGAATGCTTCTCATCCAATCAAATTACTCAGTCAGGAACTAACTGTTGTATAATTAAGTTTATGTCGTAGTCAAACAGAACACTTAAAATCAACACTATTTTACCACATTTTGTAATTTATAGACAACTTAAGTAGCCAAACATACCCCATACGTCACATCAAAGTGCAGTGTGTGGCATATCCGATGTACATGAGTTATTACCTCATTGTTTTGAGTTAGTATCCCTCAATGATGTTATCCATTGTGACTGAGAGATGAAGAGTATGGATTGTCGAAGGCCGTAACTGTCTACTCATTCACCTCATTATTGGACTTGGTATGTCATTATTTTGACTTAGTAAGTCATTATTTTGACTTAGTATCTCATTGTTTTGAGATAGTATCTCATTATTTTGACTTAGTAAGCCATTATTTTGACTTAGTATCTCATTATTTTGACTTAGTATCTCATTATTTTGATTTAGTACCTCATTATTTTGAGTTAGTAAGTCATTATTTTGACTTAGTATCTCATCATCATCATTATCCTTTGTAAGCGATCAAGTTTGCCATGACTGTTGCTGTTCATACTCAAAATAAAGTTTGGGGGAAAAGAAAGAAACAAACAAACACAAAACTAGTCTCGCCACCAGACAATCAAAGATCTCCGGCTTCTGCTTTAGTTAAGCAAAGCGTCTGAAGACTGATTTGTGAGTCTAACACAAAACTAACCGGCATGCATTGTGCGCCGATCGCCGGTGATCGAATCTGCGCAGGCCTGGCTCATCTCGAATAACCCTATTCCTTCATTTGGGTTTGCGGCGCCTTGCGATTCATCATTGACCTACAACTAAACTGAACATAGCATCCTGGGCTGTCACAATTATCAAACGCCTGGTCTTACCATATGCAGATAAAATATCGTTGCGCGTGTTTAACATAAGCAGGAATTCATATTTTAATAAACTGTCAATGAGAGATGGGTCGTTCCTGGCGATTATTTTCAAAAATATATTCAGCTGTGTTTGCTGTCTTGAACACACCCCAATAATGGCTGCACAGGAGCCGTCTCCACCATCTTCCCTGGAAGGGAACAAACCGGGCTTCCCAAAGAAAATTTTGGCCAACAACCTAGAAGACAAGCATTTTTGCAATGCGTGCCAGAAAGTTTTGAGGAGACCGTTACAAGCTCAGTGTGGTCACCGCTTTTGTTACTTCTGTTTCAACAAAATTGTGAGGTGAGTAGTGTCATGGTTGATAGCAAGCTAACTAGCTGTGCAACGTTAGCCCATATGAGCAATCAGGGCTCGTCACCAGCCCCCCTTCAAATATCTTTCAGCTCAAGGTTGCCCTGCTTATGGTTACAGGTAATGCAGTACTACTACGAAAACAAGTAACGATATATAGATTGCAAAAGTCCACTGCAAAATTCGGCGTACAGGTAATTCACCAATCACCACCAGATCCCAGTTAAATCTCAACTTCTACTGCGGGTTGGCCAGGTGTCCTAGTATAGTCCTGCTATCCTCTGTTGTAGCTGGCCCAAGCAAGCAGTGAAATGTCGAAAAGCTGAACTTCACAGTGTATTATATTAAAGTATTATCTAGTTGATATGCATGCCGAGTTTACCTGAAGGTCCGGCAGCTGTTAAACCTTTACAGTAGCTTGTTTTCAACTCCGTGTATAACGTTATCTTTTTAGAAAAGCGAGCCAACACTAAACTGGGCATTTTCTCATCTGAGTTTAGGATGACCTTTACCCATATGGTGGATAACGTGACCTTACAAGGGTCTATCCAGTCCCTGCTCACGGGTACTTTTCAGTAGTTTCTCTACACTAGAACGACAGCAGTCGGAACAGGAATGCGACTGATTTTCTTTTCTCTTTTAAATCGTGACAAACACACAAAACGTCTTACATATTGCTATTATAATTCGTTTTGAATTAACGGTGCTGCGAGGCGACAGGTTGGTTGTGATATCACTGAGATCATTTTTTATTCTTACAGTGCGTATGTGTGTCTCTTTTAATTTTCAGATTTAGGTGCATTTTAGATCAGTTATTGGTGTTGCAAAAGCCGCCAAGAGTGATGTTTGCTGCTGCCAGAGCTAGACATGTCCTGTCTGCAGTCATTGGGAAGCACATGCCCTTATTCAGAAACATCTCTGCATAATTGCTCTGAAATCACAGTTTATTGATCATCCCTTTCAGTGTAGTTGTCTAGGTGATTACAGGGAATACATATGCAAATGAAATAAATAAAGTCAACATAACTTAGTATGTATAGCCAAGAAATCAGACTTTCTAAGTGGAAATCCAGTTGTGTTGACTCTTTTGTCCCCACCTCCCTTACAGAAACCTGATTTTGTGTTTACATTGTTGTAAAATCTATAAAATCTAAAAACTAAAGGAAGTCTTGCATTATGCCCTTTCTCTTATGTAGAGAGCAAAATCTGTTGAAATCTAGAAATTAATAATGTTAGTTTATATGATGTTTACATAGTTCATATGCCTCAATATTTGTTTAGGTAATATCATTTCCACAACTAAATGACAGAAAATGTGGCACCAGATTTTATATTACATAGGCCCTCAGCTGCATCTAACAACCTTTGTCAGCAAGTGGAGTGGTGATGGGTTTTGGTCTGGTGTTCCCTTCTCTTGACCTGTAGTTTAAGCTCAGACAAAACCATCATTATCACTGATCCCATGGTCAAGAGTGAACTTGACAGACTTAAACAGCATTTTGGGAGTACTGATGATATGCATCTATATTGTCTGACACATGGTAAATGATAGTTTGATATTGGCACAGTATCTATACTAATGTTATATTTGTTTTTTCTCTCTTCAAGTTCTGGACCACAGAAATGCAGTGCTTGCATTAAAGAAGACTTATTTGAGGAACCCACCTCCATTCTAAAGCAAGGAGGCGTAAGTACATTTTTTCACCCCTACATTGCATCACAGTTACATTAACTACTGCATTAGTATGCAGTTAGGTTCAGACAGTAGTTTGTTAATGTAATGACAAGTCAGAGTAGAGTTTGGCCTGGTTTGGTATCTATGGGTTGCAAGTGATAAGAGCCAAAGTGGTTCTATATGTATAAAACCCTGTATTGTTAGCACTGTAAAATCGTAGTCATTGTTTGCATTCAGATCCAATGTATCGGAGTACAGAGCCAACACAACATCTTTTTATACATCTTTTGATTACTGTATAATTCACGGCAGAATAGATGATAGATGGAGCAACTGTAGTTCTGTGTCCTGAGAATGACCATATGTCGCGTAGACATTAGAGCCAGGAGAGAGAAGTATTGTGATGCTTAGTAATGTGAGTGTTTGTAACACTACTGTTCAGACTGTAACTGTATACACAAAGCGATAACAACCTCTGCTCTCCATGCAGGCTTTCCCTGACAATGCAGCTCGGCGAGAAGTGGAGGCCTTGGCAGCTGTCTGTCCCAATGAAGGATGCACGTGGATGGGAACCATTAAAGAATTTGAGGTGCGTACTACTGCAAAGCAGGCTGGAAAATGAACACCTGCTCCCAGTCAAATCTTCATTTAATTTTGACTATGGCTGGCAGAGTTGTCTGCTCTACTAGCCACGTTCTAGGACCTCTGCCCCTTCAGAGCCCTGCAGAGTATTATTAATAATGTCTCTTTCTCTGATCACATGTTGGTTGAAGTTCTACATATACAAAATGACTCTGGCACAGTGATGAGTGACATTATTGGTCAAAAAGTTCAAGCTATAAGCTAGTTTTCTGTGGAATGCAGAAGGGCTCTAAAACTCTATTTTGATGTTTGTATTGATAAGTCAAACTTGTTCATCTTAACAGATAAAAATATAACATCTTTACGTGTAAAATGCGAGTTTAGATGACAGAAAATGCCCTGTTAACACTACATTCTGATGTCTTTTCACGTTTAATATTTGATGCAACTATTTCACGAGTTTTGGAGGGGAAACCAATGAAGTAGTATTCAGTATACATTGTATTCGCATAAGTGTCCACTAGACATCACTAGAACTTAATCAGTTTAGTGTACATTGTGCGTAGTCATCTATTCTGAGTGTATTACTGATTTGCCTTCATTCTTTCATATCATATAAAATACCTAGAATACCTAAAGTTATTTGTTTTACTACTGCTGTATATTATAGATATTATATTATTATATTGTATTGGTAGAACTCTAATTTTAACAATTTTTTAACAAGTCAGCAGTGATAAAAATGTGTAAACTATGTCATTAAGGCAGACAAGCGGAGCATTAGCTGGTATACATCATGTTTATTCCATCTACATAGAGTTAAAATTAATGAAGAATTACAAAAATGTTTGCCTCATGCGTTACTGTCTGTTTATAAGTTGTAAGAAGTCATAAGTCCGCTTGGTTCTGCGCATTCTTCGCTCCGCTGTGCTCCACTTCATCATAAATTTTATCCCGCTCCACTCCGCTCAAAAAAACTGCGTCGTACTACCCTAACCTGTAATCTTCTATTCACAAATAAAACATGAGCTTGGTAGATTCTCTGGGGAAGCCCTCTCTCCGCAGTTAGGGACCGTTCTATACGGTACCGCTGTCGGCAGGGTGGAAATAAGCATAGAGGAGAAGGACTAGGTTAAGCGGCCGACCTCCAGGGAAGCCCTCTCGCCTCTCCCCACAGATAGGGACCGTTCTCCAAGGTACCGCTGCTTCTCTTCTCAGTTTCTTTTCTGAAGTACACAGTAAACTCCATAGTTTTGAAAGAAAATAGTGTGGGTGTGCGCAGGTGCAAAGATGCATTCTGGGTGGGGCATGAGCGACCGGAGCAAAATTGGAGTGAGAGATAAGGCTCCGCTCCACCTTTTTTTAAAAAAAAAAAAAGCCGCTCCTTGCTCAACACAAAATCCCTCCACTCCCCGCTCCAGCTCCGCTCCGCTCACATGCTCTGCATGTAACGCGTTAGTACCCAAAATAAACAGATTTTTGTTTTCATTCATCCACGCCACTCCACTTCTGCCAGTGCCAGGAAAGTGTCCCACGAAGGTTGTTGTGTTTACTATGTGTTTCCATTCACATCCCCCTACAACTACAGAGCAATGCAGGCACACAGTCCTGTTCTTATGCATAACTCTGTCTCTGGTGCTTTTGTAGCTTACCAGCACGTCATTGTGACTGACTCGTCATTGTGACTGACTCACACGTCAATCCATATGTTGTGCTAGCTTCAGCATTTGTCCATAGATATTCATATGATAGGCCCACAAATATTTATCCATATTTCATAATTTGTCAGACTTTGATTCCCTGCCTGACTCTTTCAGTGTCCAAGGCTACTGGTTTATTTAAAAAGGTCTAGGCTATTAACAAGTTCTATATCATCACACTAATATTGATATAACCAGGGGATTTTAATAGCCCACAAAGTGGTTACCATGGTATGTTAATGCTTGAATGGGTCAGACCTGCGCAGCACTGAATTTGAAATGAACTATAAGAAACTGGAGCTTCCGTGTGTTGATAACCTGCTGTGATAACCTGCTTTGTTTGTTTATAATGCATAGTCATTCTTCTCGGATCAATTTGGTGAAAGTAATGCAAAAGTAGTGATAAGTAATAAGTAACACATTGCTCTACACAAAGAGTAATATTGTACAGTCACTCGTTACTTTTAAATGAAAGTAACATTAATATGTAAAGTATTATATATTAATATATATATATATATATATATATGTATACACACACACACACATGGCCCGTCCGGGCCAGTGACTGGCCAATCAGTCATGGGATGAGTTAGACTATTTTTCAGCGCGATTATATCAATTGCCCGGAAAGCTACGTTACAGCAAACAAAAAATGTCTGTGAAAGACAAATACGAGGCGGAGAAAAGAAAGACTCTTTCTTCCATCATGGAAGGAGCAGTATTCATGGGTGGAACATGGCGGAGGTAACATGTTGTGCAGCATTTGTCCGAGATTCCCAGCGAAGGCTGACAGAGCGGGGGCTTTTTTTAAAGGGACAGACAATTACAGGAAACAAGCACTCGACGCACACGATAGAAGCAGAAATCATCTGCAGTGTATGCTAGCCAAGCAGGTGGCAGACAACCCGTCAGCTGGCCCGCTTAATGTATGGGCAAGATGGGCGAGCACCCAGTGTCATCACCAGATGGAGAAGCTCATTAACACAGCATACCACACCATCAAGTCTGAGCTGCCCTTTGTCGCTTTTGAAAAGACGGTCGCTCTTCTTAAGAAGACCGGATTCGACGTCGGATCACAGTACATCTCGGATGTGGCATGTCGAAGGTGAGTTAAAGTTCCGTACTACTGTAAATTTGCTCATACATCATATAAACGTGACTGTTGAGAGTGCAATGTCATATAGCAATATTTTGGGATATTTGTTATGCTTCGTGTGTGTGTGAGAGAGAGAGTGAGAGAGAGTGTGTGTGTGTGTGTGTGTGTGTGTGTGTGTGTGTGTGTGTGTGTGAGAGAGAGAGAGTGTGAGTGTGTGTGTGAGAGAGAGAGAGAGAGAGAGAGAGAGAGAGAGAGAGAGAGAAATTATAAATAGTCTGTTAGGTTGCATGTGCAGGCCACTCAACAATACTTGTGAATACATTGTCCTAACTACTACTTTTTATTTTTCAGGTTTGGTAATGTCATATATGATGAGCTGTGGGAGGCATGTGCTGCAGAAATTAAAGCAGCACATTTCATTAGCGTCCTGGCAGACACAGCAACAGATGTGAGTGGCAGAGATCTGGAGGGGGTCTACATCAGGATCCTGAGCAAGGAAGGAAGGCCAAAAAATGTGTTCATCAGAGTAGAAGAGCTCCAGCACGCCACTGCGCCTGGGCACTATGCTGCAATAAATACTGGTAAGACATGTTATTTAATATATTGTTTGTATTGCTGTTGTCACTTTTTAAGTGTATTGATAAAAACAAGTGTTCCTCTGTCTATAGTGCTACAGAAGGCAGAGCTTTCTCAGTGGAAAGAAAAGATTGTGGGTTTTGGCTCTGATGGGGCTGCTGTGATGGTGGGGAGGCTTGGAGGTGTTACCACGCTCCTACGAGCTGAAATTCCCCATCTCATTAACATCCAGTGCCTGGGACATGTCCTGGAGTTGGCAGTAATGGATGCCATGAAAGGCAATGACAGACTGAAAAAGGTGAGTATTAAACCACCCTACAGCAGTGTTTTCTTCTACATAATCCAAACTGTTAAAGTGATTCTTACCTGTACAGAGAAGTCCAAGTGAATCCTAGTCCTTGCATAATCAATATGATGTGGAGATAGTGGTAAAAGTAATAGGGCTTCAAAATTGAAATTACAACATATTTTTAAGACGTATTATTTTAGTTTATTCTCTCTTATAATTCTGTCTTCATTTTTCAGGTGATGGATGTTCTGAAAGCACTGTACAAACAGTATCATTATTCCCCGAAGGCACGGAGAGAACTAAGAGAGCTGGCAGATGTGCTCCACCAAAAGATTTGGAAGCCAACGAACCTGGAGGGGACAAGGTGGCTCCCACACTTGCAGAGGGCACTCGGGACACTTTGGAAAAATTATCCAGTGCTGCTTGCACAGCTGGAGAACACTATTGAAACAAGGTAAGCAATAAATGCCTACCTACAGCTGTTAAAGGACTTCCAACATCTGCTCTTCTTTGTTCTGGTGCAAGACATCCTCGAAGTCTTAAGTTGGTAGGTTTCTTTTAAATGCATCTGTCAGATGTGTTTATTACAATTGAAGTGTAGAGCTGAGGGAAATAATATTTTTAATTGTTGCAGTCTGATTCTCAAGCTGCAGGAGGATGGGCTAACCCTGCCAGAGGCACTGCATGCCTTTGAAACTGCAGTGCTGAAGCTGATAGCCATGTAGGCAGAGGGTTTCTAGCACAAACTCAAGAGGGAAGCTTTCACAGGGTGCAGCTAGGGAGGTTCAGTGAAGGAAGAGAGGAGTTCAACAGGTAGATTTGTAAACATGATGAGGGAAATTTTCTTAAAGTGGACAATTCTAATTTCATTTTCAGCATATCTCATGGAGATTATACTTTCCCATTTTATTTCCCCAGAGTGAAAAGGGAGCTCCTGTCCTCTGTGGTTGCCAGCCTGCAACACCGTTTCCAGGGTGTTGAATCCCATCAAGTGTTGCCAGCTGCATCAAGGCTTGTGGATCCTTGGGAGTGGCCTGTTGACCAGCAGGAGCTGGCCAGCTATGGAAGTGACCATGTCAACACAGTTGCCGAGCACTTTGCGGATGTGCTCGACCGCATGGGCTGTGACCAGGAAAAGGCAAAGTGCATAGAATGGCCCAGTGCTAAGGTCATCATCAAGTCCCTACCACAGGGCCTTCAACAGAATGCCTGGCAGGACTTTTTTGTGGATGATGATCGAAGAAAAAAACTTTTTTTAACCTCCTTCTCATCGTGGAGCTGATCCATGTCATGCTTCTGTCAACAGCAGGACTAAGAAAGAGGATCGAGAATTTAATAGAGCAACGCGTTTCGCTTACAGCTTCATCAGGCTCGGTACGTAGCCACAATTTATGTGTTTTTTTTCTTTACACGTTTGTACTTCTGCCGCAGTACCAACACCTTGATTTCAGCTGTGCACGGGCATTTTTCTATTTTTGATATATATATATATACAGTGGTGGAAAAAAGTTTTCGGACACCCTTAAAAT